>NW_008330570.1:1009706-1017984 GCF_000622305.1 Nannospalax galili
GAGAACTCTCTTTTCAGCTCCTTAGCAACTATTTTTAATTGGGTTATTTCCTTTCTTGATTCTTTGTTTTTTGAGTTCTTTATATATTCTGGATTTTAAGCATCTGTCAGATGTGTTGCTGGTAAAGATTTCCTCCCATTCTGTGGGTTTTCTCTTCATTTCCTTGGTTGCTTCTTTTGATGTACAGAAGCTTTTGTCCCATTTGTTGATCCTTGACCTTATTTCCTGAGGAATTGAGGTCCAGTTTAGAAAATCCTTTCCTACACCTATACTTGTGGAGTCACTCCCTCTCCTTGTGGGCATCTGTCAGATGTGTTGCTGGTAAAGATTTCCTCCCATTCTGTGGGTTTTCTCTTCATTTCCTTGGTTGCTTCTTTTGATGTACAGAAGCTTTTGTCCCATTTGTTGATCCTTGACCTTATTTCCTGAGGAATTGAGGTCCAGTTTAGAAAATCCTTTCCTACACCTATACTTGTGGAGTCACTCCCTCTCCTTGTGGTCATTGGCCTCCGGTCCACGAGGACAAAGGGAGCAGAAGCGATAAACGGGGTCAGGATGGCCAGTGAGCACTGACAGAAGAAAGCCCTTCTGGGGAGGCAGGTTCAGTGATGTAAACAGCTCCAGACTCAGTTGAAACAGCTCTAGATTCAGTGAAACAGCTCCATTTATTTAGTGGAATGTTAGGGGAAAATATAGTGTGGAGGCAGTAGCCAATGTTTCAGCTGATAGGTGCTCATAGTATGCTTTATTTACATGTGGCAGTAGGCTCCTATCATCTGACTACTGGGCAATGTCTAATTATCATATAGAAAAATCTGGGGGTAGTTTTTACTCCAGGTAACTATGCGGAAGGTCATGTTCCACATGAGGTCAGGCATCCGTGCTTGGTGGCACTTTCCAGGTAAGTCAGGAAGAGAGCAGGAGGCCCCCTGCTGAGAAGGGGAGTCCTTCCATATGGTGCTGAGCCCCTCAGAGCTATCCAGACATGGAGGACTACAACCCTAGCAGCAGGGTTCCCCAACATATATCTTGTAGGTTATTGCCAATGTTTTCTTCTAACAGTTTCAGAGTTTCAGGCTTCATATTGAGGTCTTTGATCCATTTGGAGTTGACTCACGTGCATGGTGAAAGATAGGGGTTTAGTTTCATTCTTCTACAGATGGAGATCCAGTTTTGCCAGCACCATTTGCTGAACATGCTGTCTTTCCTCCAGTGAATGTTCTTGGCCCCTTTGTCAAATATTAGGTGGCTGAAATTGCATGTGCTCATATTTGGGTCTTCAATTTTGTTCCATTGATCTATGGGTCTATTTTTGTGCCAGTACCATGTTGTTTTTGTGACTCTAGCTCTGTAGTACAGTTTGAAGTCTGGTATACTAATCCCCCCAAGCATTGCTCTTAATGCTCAGGGTTGCTTTGGCTATCCGAGGTCTTTTGTGCTTCCATATGAATCTTAGGATGTTTTTTTCAAACTCTGTGAAGAATGTCATGGGGATTGTGATTGGCATTGCATTGAATCTATGAATGGCTTTTGGTAGGATGGTCATTTTCACAATATTAATTCTTCCAATCCATGAGCATGGGAGGTCCTTCCATCATCTCACGTCTTCTTCAATCTCTTTCTTTAATGTGTTAAAATTTTCAGGGCTGGAAAGATGGCTCAGCAGTTAAGAACACTGGTTGTTCTTTCAGAAGACCCAGGTTAAAATCCCAGCACCCAAATGGCAGCTAATAACGGTCTGTAACTCCACTCACTCCCAGGGGATCCAATAGCTTCTTCTGACCTCCGTGGACATGGCATGATCTAGGGCATCCGACACCCTCTTCTGACCTCCGTGGGCATTGCACAATATGGGTGCAGTTCCATACATGAAGGCAATACATGCATACACATAAAATAAAAATAATAAAATATTTTTAAAAGAATGAATTTTCTAACCTGCCAGTTTACTGAATGTGTTAATTTCTAGGAGTTTTCTGGTGGAATTTTTGGTATCTCTTAGGTATAATATCATATTATCTGCAAAAAGGGATAATTTGATCTCTTTGTTTCCAATTATTACTCCTTTAATTTCCTTCTCTTGTCTTACTGCTCTTGCAAGAGTTTCAAGCCCTATGTTAAAAAGCAGTGGAGACAGTGGACAGCCTTGCCTGGTTCCTGATTTTAATGGGAATGCTTCCACTTTTTATCCATTTAGAATGATGTTGGCTGTGGATCTGTTATATATGGCTTTAACTATGTTAAGGTATGTTCCCTCCAGTCCAATTCCCTCTAGGACTTTGAATGTATGTTGAATTTTGTCAAAGGCCTTCTCTGCAATTATTGAGATAACCATGTGGTTCTTGTCTTTGAGTCTATTTTTATGATTTATGATGTTTATTGACTTATGTATGCTGAACCATCCCTGCATCTCTGGAATGAAGCTGACTTGATTATGGTGGATGATCTTTACGGTGTGTGTCTGTCTGTGGTTTGCAAGTATTTTCCTGAGAATTTTTGTATCTATGTTCATTAAGGATATGGGTCTATAGTTTTCTTTTTTTTGGTTGTGGGGATCTTTACCTAGTTTTGGTATTAGAGTGATGCTGGCTTCCTAGAAGGATTTGGAAGTTCTCCCTCCATTTCTATCTTTTTGAATAAATTGAGTAGTATTGGATATAGATCTTTTAAAAATATTTTATTATTTTTATGTGTATAAATGTATTGCCTGCATGTATGTGAGTGCACTTGTGTCACGCAATGCTGCAGAGGTCAGAAGAGGGCTTTGGAATCCTCTGGAACTGGAGTTAAGGATGATTCATAGCTACCATGTGGGTGCTGAGAATTGAATCTGGGTCCTTTGCAAGACCAGTCAGTGCTCTTAATCACTAAGCCATCTCTCCAGCCCTGGATGAAGATCTTCTTTAAATGTCTGGTAGAAATCTGTCTTAAATCCATCTGGTCCTGGGCTTTTTTTTATCTGGGACGTTTTGTATTACTGTTTCAATTTCCTTATGTGTTATGGGTCTGTTTAAGCTGTTGCTCTCTTCTTGGTTTAGTTTTGGTGGTTCCTATGCTTTTAGATACCCAAATTTAGGAGTGTATACGTTTTTAAAGTATTCCCTTATAATGTTCTGGATCTTTTTTGTGTCTGTTGTGATGTTTCCCCTTTCATCTCTGATTTTGTTGGAGGTTCTCTTTCTTTCTTTTGGTTAACTGGGCCAGCGGTCTGTCAATCATGTTTATCTTTTCAAAGAAACAGCTCTTGGATTCATTGATTCTTTGTATTTTTTTCTTTGTTTCTATTTCATTCATTTCTGCTCTGATTTTTGTTATTTCTTCTTGCCCGCTGGGTTTGGGCTTCATTTGCTGTTGCTTTTGAAGTGTCTTGAGATGCAATAGTAAGTCATTTATTTGGGTTCTTTCTGATTTTTTTTAATGTAGGCACTTAGAGCTATAAACTTCCCTCTAAGGACTGCTTTCAACATGTCCCAGAAGTTTTACCGTGCTGTATTGTCCTTTTCAATTAGTTCCAAGAATACTTTTACTTTTTTCATAATTTCTCCTTTGACCCATTCATCATTTAGTAATGTGTTGTTTAATCTCCATGTGTTCATGTAGTTACTACCAGTGTTGCTTTCTTTCTTTCTTTCTTTTTTTTTTTTTTTGTTTTTTTTGAAGCAGGGTCTGCCTGTAGCCCCAGCTGTCCTGGAACTCACTATGTAGGCCAGGCTGGCCTTGAACTCACAGAGATTTGCCTGCCTCTGCCTCCCAAGTGCTGGGACTACAGGTGTGTGCCACCACGCCCAGCCTGGTGTTGATTTTAAGCTTTGTTCCATTGTGGTCTGATAGAATACATGGAATTATTTCAATCTTTTTGCAGTTGTTGGTTTATTTTGTGCCCCAGTATATGGTTGGTTTTAAAGAAGGTTCCATGGGGCACTGAATAGAAAGTACATTCTTTGGTGCTTGGGTGGAATATTTGGTAGATGTTAGGTCCATTTGATGTATGGTATTGTTTAATTCAGATGTCTTTCTGTTAATTCTCTGTCCTGTTGACCTATCTAATGGAGACAATGGGGTATTGAAGTCCCCTACTATTAATGAGTTGGGATTAATCAGGGTCTTAAAATCCTACAGTATTGATTTTATGAAGTTGGGTGCACCAGAGTTTGGTGAATATATGTTCATGATTGTAATATGTTCTTGGCAAATTGTTCCTTTGATCAGAATGAAGTGGCCTTCTTTAGCTCTTCTGATTAGTTTTAGTTTAATGTCTATTTTGTCAGACATTAGAATTGCAATGCTTGCTTTTTTTCTTAGTACCATTCAATTGGTCTATTTTTTTTCCATCCTTTTACCTTAAGGTAGTGCCTGTCCTTGAAAGTGAGATGAGTTTCTTATAGACAACAAAAAGATGGGTTTTGGTTCTTAATCCATCTAGTCTGTGTCTTTTGACTGGGGAGTTCAGTCCATTGATATTTAAAGTTATTAAGGAAAGATGTGTATTGATTCCTGTCATTTTTATTTCTGTTCACATATTTGGAGTATCTGTGCATTTCCATACTAATACCTTCATTAAGTTTCTTTTCATAACCCCTTGGGCATAGTAGTTTCTTTCTTCAGCTCTTTGTATTGCTTCAAGAACTTTCTGAAGGGCTGGTTTTGTGGACATGAATTCTTTCAGCCTATTTATGTCATGGAAGATTTTTCTTTCCCCTTCAACTATAATAGGCATTTTGGCTGGGTAATCTTGATTGGCATCTTTTTGGGAGTGCTTTGGTCCAGGCTCTTCTGCATCATAGTCTGCACTGAAAAGTCAGTTGTAATTCTGATGGGTTTTTCTTTATATGTGACTTGTTTTTCTTTTGTAACTTTCAGTATTCTCTCTTTGTTCTGTAGGTTTAGTGTTTTTACCATGATGTGCCGTGGAGAGTTTCTTTTCTGGTCCTCTCTATTTGGTGTTCTATATGTTTCTGGTATTTGAATAGGCACATCTTTCTGTAATTTTGTGAGATTTTCCTCTACAATCTTGTTGAAGATCTGGTCCATACCATTACTCTGAGATTCTTCTCCTTCCTCTATGCCTATGATTCGTAAGTTTGGTCTTTTTATGGTGTCACATGATTCCTGCATATTCCATTCTTGTGTTTTCTTAAATCTTTCTTAATATTTGCTTGAGTGGTCTAATTCATCCACTTTATCTTCCAGTCTTGATATTCTGTTTTCCATTTCACTCATCCTATTGGTGAGGCTTTCTTCTATTGTTTCTATTTGGCTTACTGTTTCACTTTCTTCTTCATTTCAGCCTGAGTATTCTTCAATATTTCTAACTCTTTTCTGAATTCATTCAGAAGTTTATCCCTATCTTCTTTCAGTTCTTTGATTTGTGTGTTCTTTAAGTTCACTGAATTCTTTTATCATGTTTATAATTGTTCTTTGGATTTCCATGTCCTGTGTTATCTCTAGGGAGTTCTCATTGTATTCATCTAGAGGACTGATGGTATTTGTTGGGATATATTATTTTGATTTTTCATGTTATTATTTTTTCTCTTTGACTCTGACATGTGGATTTCTTTTGTAGATTCTGTTTCTTGTGAGAGAGTCAAGGCTTCCTTTGTTAAGTTTAGGTCTGCTTCTTTCTGTAAGCTTTATGTGCCTTTGTGGTTTACTTGTTCGGCTTGAAAAGCTGGTTGGTCTAGGCTTCAAGTTCTCTCTTTTGATTTTATATTGGAGGGGCCAAACTGCTTTCATCTTGTTGCTCAGAGGCCCAGTTAGATGAGGAACAGATGCTCTCAGGCTTTCTCCTAAGGTCTGGATCCCTCCAGGAAAGATGTGGGCCTCAGGAATTTGAGAGCTGGGCTGGCCTGGGAGCAGGGCCCAGGAAAGATGCTGGCCCCCAGTGATACAAAGGGAGGTGTGGGGCACAAGAGGCTCAAGGGCTCCGGGGACTATAGGGAGGAATTGGATTGCTCTGGACACAAAGGATCAGGAAGCAGTGGGGATTCTGGGCTAAGAGGTCAGTCCATGGGTCTTGGGTGTCGAGAGGAGATGGGCCAGTGCCCCTGCTAGGAGGAGAGATAGGGTTGGGGAGCTGGGAGGGTGAAAGATGCTGGGGGAGTCAAGGCACAGTGGGCACAGCCAAACTTACCCAGGCAAGCTGCTGGCTCCAGGAAGCTGTGTGGCTGGGCTGCCAAGAGATTTAAAGGGAGGTGGGGACTAGAGGGAGGAACTGGTTTGGTCTGGATACAAAGGATCAGGAAGTAGTGGAGAGTTTGGGCCAAGAGTTCAGTCCAGAGGTCTGGGGTGCCAAGATAGGAAAAATGCCAAGTCCCCTTGCTAGGAGGAGAGATGGGGTAGGGGAGCTGGGAGGGTGAATGAGGCTGGGGGAGTCAAGGTGCAGTGGGCACAGCAACGAAACTTACCCAGGGAAGCTGCTGGCTCCCTCTAGTATGCCTTTGATTACAATGATTTATTTTCAAGAAAATGGGGACCCCAAAAGTATGGAGAAGAGACACAAGACATCTTACTGCAGGAAACTCTAACTGAGAAACTCTCTTCTCTAGGGCTCTCACAGAAAAATATATGGCTCTGGCACAGGGCTAGCAGTATCCTGTGAGTTCTAACAGATGCTCTTTATGATTACTAAGTTCACAATCTGTTTGGGGAGAGGGCATATACTAAAACTAAAGAAAGCATTGCAAGGTAGTGTTAATACACAAGCACTTTCAAACTAATAAATTTCTTATGTTGCCATCAGAGACTTTGTTTTACAGAAACTGAAGCCCATACATATAACTCTGAAGGATTCATGCTTTCAAATATCTTTAAACCAAACATCAAGAATCTCAAAGACATCTAATAAGGAGAAAACAAAAAAATAAGATTTGGCTGAGCTGGGTGACACATGCCTTTAATCCCAGCACTCTGTGAGATCTGGGCTAGCTTTGTCTATATAGCAAGTTCCAGGCCAGAAAAGAAGATCGTGTCTCAACACCCCCCGACCAAACTATATATATATGTAAAATTTTTGAGTTTTGGAATGATATTATACACACACACACACACACACACACGTATGTACGTATGTAAACAGAGAATCTACAGATAAACAATTAAAACATGAGTGTTTTATCTGCATGTTGTAAGTGCAAACATGTTGTGCAATGCCTGCAAAGGCCAGAAAAGGGCATTAGATTCCCAGGACCTGAAGTTACAGATGGTTTTTAGCTGCCATGTGGGAACTGAACCCAGGTCCTCTGCAAGAGAAGCCAGTGCTCTTAACTGCTGAGCCATCTGTTCAGTCCTTAAAAGGATTGAACCTAGGGCATCACACATGCTAGGAAAGTGCTCTACCACTGAGCTATATCCCCAATTTGCATTCATATATATTAATAACTATCAATTAGAAAATACAACATGGGTGTGGTAGTGAATACATATAAGCCCAGCTCTCCTGAGGTTGAGGCAGGAGATCAAGGCCAGTCTCAAAACAACAACAACAACAACAAAGAAATAACAAAATAATGAATGAAACTGTAACATACAAAGTGATATTACTCTTTTATTTATTAATTTTTTTTGGTCTTTTTGAGACAGTCTCCCTGTAGCCCCAGCTATCCTGGAACTCACTATGTAGAACAGGCTGGCCTTGAACTCATAGAGATCCGCCTGTCTCTGCCTCCCGAGTGCTGGGATTAAAGGCATGTGCCACCATGCCTACTACCCTTTTTTTATATTTTATTTATTATTTTTTAAAAAATTATTAATAAGTACATGATTAGTAGAAGCATTTCATTACAGCTTTAACATATTCAGTAACACATTCCAGAGCAATGATACATCTCTTTCAAAAGTGGCTGCAAATTTTTAGGTTTGTTGTACCTCAACCACTGGACCCCAAAAAGACCACCGAGGACCCAACACACCAAAATACAAGAGCAAAGGTTTATGGTTTATTCGGGATTAAGCTCGGGCTCTCAGACCTCACCAACGCAACGAATCCATGCTGAGAGCCCAGAGCGAGGGAAGAAGGGGCTTTTTATAGGTTATAGACAAAGGGAGGAGGGGAATAACAGTGTCACATCATGGTTGGTCCAAGAAACCTGTGTGCGCCAACATACTTTTAAACTGATTGGATGTGTAGGATGCAGCCTTGGAGGTTTCTTATTGGTAGGTGCTATTCTCAGGGCTGTGGAATGCACTGACTGTTATCTGTGGGGCCAGGAGTCTATTTTTACCTTATAGGGCAGTTTTCATACCCGGGCTTACTTAATCTATAGTTTCCTGGAAGGGGGGG
>NW_008330570.1:1018698-1018921 GCF_000622305.1 Nannospalax galili
ACATCCAAGAACGTTAGTTCCACCAGTCTGGTACTTTTAATTATTGTGTGTCATGTAGATAAATCTTGGGCAAAGACTGATTGTTCTCAGATAAGCCTTACCTAAACATATACTTCTTGATCCACTATGCATAATTTGTCAGTAGTTTGTTGGAGTAATATGGTTCCCTCTGGTTTTTAAAACTAGCTAGGCATTATTTATCTCTCGCATTGTCTCACCCCTC
>NW_008330570.1:1019557-1020967 GCF_000622305.1 Nannospalax galili
TTGAACAAGTTTGCAGCCCCACCAGCAGTGGATGAGTGTTCCCCTTTCCCCACATCCTCTCCAACATTTGATATCATTTATTCTCTTAATCTTAGCCAGTTTGACTGGGGTAAGATGAAACCTTAAAGTGGTTTTAATTTGTATTTCCCTAATTATTTGTGATGTTGAATATCTTTTAAGATGCTTCATAGCCATCTTTATTCTTCCTTTGAGAACTCTTTGTTCAGCTCCTTAGCCTGTCTTTTAATTGGGTTACTTCTAGTCTAGATTCCCTGTTTTTTGAGTTTGTTATATATTCTGGATATTAAAGCTCTGTCAAATGTGTCGCTTCTGAAGATTTTCACCCATTCTGTGGGTTTTCTGTTCGCTTCCCTAGCTGCCTCCTTTGATGTACAGAAGCTTTTTAGTTTAATGAAGTCCCATTTGTTAATTCTTGCCAATGTTTCCCACGCAATTGATGTCCGGTTTAGAAAATCCTTTCCTACACCTATATCTTATAGGTTTTTTTTCCAATGTTTTCTTTTAACAGTTTCAGAGTTTCAGGATTTACAGTGAGGTCTTTGAGCCATTTGGAATTGACTTTTGTGCAGGGTGAAAGATAGGGGTTTAGTTTCATTCTTCTACAGGCAGAGATCCAGTTATGCCAGCACCATTTGCTGAACATGCTGTCTTTCCTCCAATGAATATTCTTGGCTCCTTTGTCAAATATCAGGCGGCTGAAATTGCATGTGCTCATATTTGGGTCTTCAATTTTGTTCCATTGATCTATGGGTCTATGTTTGTGCCAGTACCATGTTGTTTTTATGACTTTAGCTCTGTAATATAGCTTAAAATCTGGCATAGTAATCCCTCCAGCCTTGCTCTTAGTGCTCAGGGTTGCTTTGGCTATCTGAGGTCTTTGTGCTTCATTTGAATCTTAGGATAGTTTTTTCCAATTCTGTGAAAACTGTCATGGGGATTTTGATTGGCATTTTGTTGAATATATGACTTTTGGTAGGATGGTCATTTTCACAATATTAATTCTTCTAATCCATGAGCATGGGAGGTCCTGCCATCTTCTGATGTCTTCCTCAGTCTCCTTCTTTAAAGATTTAAAATTATCATTGTAGAGCTCTTTAATGTCTTTGGTAAGGTTTATTCTGAGATATTGTAAAGGGTAGTGTTTCCATGTGCTCTTTCTCTGATTGCTTGTTATTGGTATATAGAAAGGCTACAGACTTTTTAGGTTAATTTTGTACCCCGCCACTTTATTGAACGTGTTAATAATTTCTAGAATTTTTCTGGTGGAATTTTTGGTGTCTCTTAGATATAATATCATATCATTTGCAAAAAGGGAAAATTTGATCTCTTTTTTTTCCAGTTACTCCTTTAATTTCCTGCTCTTGTCTTAATGCTCTTGTAAGAGTTTCA
>NW_008330570.1:1021354-1036750 GCF_000622305.1 Nannospalax galili
GCATCTATGTTCATTAAGGATATGGGTCTATAGTTTTCTGTTTTGGTTGTATCATTGCCTAGCTTTGGAATTAGAGTGATGCTGGCTTCATAGAAGGAATTTGGAAACTCTCCCTCCATTTCTTTCTTTTTGAATAAGTTAAGTAGTATTAGATGTAGATCTTCTTTAAATGTCTGATAGAATTCTGCTGTAAATCCATCTGGTGCTGTGTTTTTTTTAGTTGGGAGGTTTTTTATTAGTGTTTCAATTTCTTTTTGTGTTATGGGTCTGTTTAAGCTGTTAATCTCTTCTTGGTTTAGTTTTGGTGGTTCCCATGCCTTTAGATATCTGTCCATTTCTTTTAGGTTTTCAAATTTAGTAGCATATAGGTTTTTAAAGTATTCCCTTATAATGTTCTGTATCTTTCTGGTGTGTGTTCTGATGTATCCCCTTTCATCTCTGATTTTGTTGATTTGGCGGTACTCTCTCTTTCTTTTGGTTAACTGGGCTAGTGGTCTGTCAATCTTGTTTCTCTTTTTAAAGAACCAGCTCTTGGATTCATTGATTCATTGTATTGTTTTCTTTGTTTTGATTTCATTAATTTCTGCTCTGATTTTTTTTTCTTGTCTGCTCGGTTTGGGTTTGATTTGTTGTTGCTTTTCAAGTGTGTTGAGTTGCAATGTTAAGTAATTTATTTGTGTTCTTTCCGATTTTTTGATGTAGGCACTTAGAGCTATAAACTTCCCTCTAAGGACAGCTTTCAGCATGTCCCAGAGGTTCTGTTGTGTTGTACTGTCCTTTTTGTTTAGTTCCAGCAATACTTTTATTTCTTTCTTAATTTCTCTTTTGACCCACTCATCATTCAGGAGTGTGTTGTTTAATTTCCATGTGTTCATGTGGTGATTATGGCTTCTTCCGGTGTTGATTGTAAGCTTTATTGCATTGTGGTCTGATAGAATGCATGGAATTATTTCAATCTTTTTGTATTTGTTGAGGTTTGTTTTGTGCCCCAGTATATGGTCGATTTTGGAGAAGGTTCCATGGGGTGCTGAGTAGGTAGCATGTCCTTTGGGGCTTGGGTGGAATACTCGGTAGATGTCTGTTAAGTCCATTTGATATATGGTATTGTTTAATTCAGATGTCTCTCTGTTAATTCTGCCCATGGTTGACCTATCTAATGGAGACAGTGGGGTACTGAAGTCCCCTACTATTAATGAGTTGGGATTAATCTGGGTCTTAAAGTCCTGTAGTATTGTTTTTATGAAGTTGGGTCCACCTGAGTTTGGTGAATATATGTTCATGATTGTAATATCTTCTTGATTTATTGCTCCTTTGTTCAGAATGCAGTGGCTCTCTCTATCTCTTCTGATTAGTTTTAGTTAAAGTATATTTTGTCAGCTATTAGAATTGCTACACCTGCTTTTTTCTTAGTACCATTTGCTTGGTATATTTTTTTCCATCCTTTCACTTTAAGATAGTGTCCGTCCTTGAAAGTGAGATGAGATTTTTGCAGGCAACAAAAAGATGGGTTTTGTTTCTCAATCCATTCACCCAGTCTGTGTCTTCTGACTGGGGAGTTCAGTCCGTTAATATTTAAAGTTATTAATGAAGGATGAGTATTGAATCCTGTCATTTTTATTTCTGTTTACATTCTTGATACAGCTGTACTTTTCCACAGTTATACCTTCACTGATTTTCTTTCTGAAACCCATTGGGCATAGTCATTCCTTTCTTCAGCTCTTTGTATTGCTTTCAGAACTCTCTGAAGGGCTAGTTTTCTGGACATGAATTCCTTTAGTCTGTTTATGTCATAGAAGATTTTTCTTTCCCCTTCGACTATAATCGACATTTTGGCTGGGTATAGTAATCTGTGTTGGCATCTGTGGTCATTTAAAATTGGGAATACTTTGGTCCAGGCTCTTTTGGCTTTCATAGTTTGCACTGAAAAGTCAGCTGTAATCCTAATGGGTTTTCCTTTATATTTTCTCTTTTGCAGCTTTCAGTATTGTCTCTTTGTTTTATATGTTTAGTGTTTTTACTATGATGTCCCGTGGAGAGTTTCTTTTCTGGTCCTGTCTGTTTGGTGTTCAATATGCTCCTTGTATTTGTATGGGCACACCTTTCTTTAATTAAGGGAAATTTTCTTCCACGATTCTGTTGAAGATTTGGTCCATGCCATTATCTTGGGATTCTTCTCCTTCCTGTATGCCTATGATTCGTAAGTTTGGTCTTTTTATGGTGTCACACAATTCCTGTATAGTCCATTCTTGTGATTTCTTGAATTTTTCATCATCATTGCTTGAGTGGTCTAGTTCATCCACTTTATCTTCCAGTCTTGATACTCTGTTTTCAATTTCATTCATCCTATTGGTGAGACTTTCTCCTGTCGTTTCTAATTGGTTTACTGAGTGTTTCACTTCCTTCTTCATTTCAGCCTGAGTATTCTTCAATATTTCTAACTGTGGCTAGATAGTTCATAGGCTCTGGGGGTGAACATACTACAAATATTCTGCTAAATGGACATAGAATTAAAATGACTCCTAAATATTAGTGCCTCTCTCAGCCCTCATCGAGCTTTTACTTGCAGTAGAAGGCAATTAACAGAGACTTAAAACTGGTGAATAACTGGAGTGCTCAGTCCTAAATGGGACATTTATATCATACTCCTTCCAAGACTCAGGGATCTTTGAGGAAGAGGGATGAAAAGATTTTAAGAGCCAGATATCGTGGATGACTGCAAGGAAATAGTGTTTTCCAGAGAGTAGAACAGTTATACATATGAACTCACAGCAACTATGGCAGCATGCATAAGACCTGCACAAACTCAAGCCAGACCAAAAAAATCTCAGCATGGAGAAGAGGAAGTAGGCGAGAAATCCCAGCCCTAGCTGAGGGACTATTGACATTTAATAGCTGCTGGGAGAGAAAATGTCAGTTTTCTTTAAGGATGTTACTCCCCAGTAGGTTAATCATGATCTAGGGCAGGCTACAGCTGAGTATTTGGGCAACACAAATTAGACTTGATTGGGCACATGTGGGTGGACAGGGAGCTGGGGTGGATCTGGAAAGAGTGGGGGAGGATATAATTAAAATACATTATATGAAATTATCAAAGAATTAATGAAATGTTTTTTGGTCCTGTGAGTCTTAGATGTAGAGGTTGCATTGTAGATGTCTCACTTAGGCCTGGGCAATTCATAGACAATGTCCATGTGTGACCAGTTGTGGTACTTGGTAATAGTCTCTGACTAGTGCAAAATGAGCTTCTTTGATGAGTGGTGACTGGGATATTTGTCTTTAAATATAAGGATGCATATTTTGCACATAGCAAGAAATCACATTAGCCTAGCAATGTGACTGTCTTGGGGTTTTCTCTAAGACCTGTGACCACTCCAGCCATGTGTATTAGGTTATGTTTACATTACCACACTTGAGTTTCCTCCCTGTGAGTGGGTATTTAGTCAAATTAGGTAGCTGTTGATTGCCCCCAAGATAAGAGTGTCACTACTGCACCAATGACATATGCTGTGCTGGCCACTGATGTGGTTATTTAGTCTTGAAGCAGGGATAATGAAGAGGACACTAATGAATCTCTCGGTTCTCAATAATGAAGCTTCCTCATGTAGCAGAGGGCCATGAACACAAAAGGTCACAAATAGCCAAAGGGTAGAGACCAAGCATCTGCTGAATGCTGGCCCTTGGACAGGATCCCATTATTAAACTTCACCCACCCAAGGCTCAGGGACCATCACAGAAGAAGGGGCAGAAAGACTGTAAGAGCCAGGGAGAAGGTGCATGACCATATGGAAACGGAGTCCTACAAGCTCCTGGGTACCTGCTCATATGATTCTATGGCAATGGTGTCAGCATACACAGGTCCCATGCAAACTCAGGCAAACAATAACCAAGCATAAAACTCAGAAAATGAATAGCAGACCTCAATCTTATCTGAAGGAATGTTAGCAACTGATTGCTGCTAGATGAGGAAGAGCTGATCTTCCTAAAACAAGGGACTCTAGATAGGTTCACTAGACTTAGTGGATGGAGTTGCACTGGGGAACGGCTGGAGACACTGACAACCCAGTGGGCCTTAACAGGGCTCCAGTGGTGGGGGGTAGAGGGGCTATGGCAGGCTGCCAGTGAGGATGGGGGTATAAAGATGACTAAGCCTTTAATTCCAGCACTAGCAGGCAAGTCTCTGTGAGTTCAAGCCCAGCTGGGGCTACAGAGAGACCCTGTCTCAAAAAGACCAAAAAAAAAAAAAAAAAAAAAAAAAAAAAAAAAACAAGGTGACTATAAAGATGTTTACTACAGTGCTGACTGCAACAGCAAAGAATTTATAAAAGTTTACATTTCTTGGGAATGTTTTTCCAATGTGGCATATTCATGGAACAAGAGACTAATCAGAAGTTACTATTACTATGTACTGTGTACATTATAGAAAAATATACTGTTATACAATTTATGTAGCTTCAATAAACATCCTATACTGTTTATAGTTATTTAGATTAAGGATAGATTGGAGGAACTATAGGCATATCAGTTTAACTAATGATATTTAAGTAATATGCAAATATGATAAAATATGAATAAGACAATATATTATTAATTACATATAGTTATTAGATACAGCTTTTTGGTCTCTGTTCTCATGTATTTCAGAATTTCCTCAAATGAGAAATATAAAAGAAACATAAAAACAATTTTGCTTAGTCTTAAGGTTTTCAAGAAAGATTGAGTGTATATGTAGAGATTAGCAAGGTACTGACTTAAGACCACGCACAGCTGGACCATATTTTGGCATGAGCCTTCTTCCAAGAATGTGGACACCTGATTGTAACTACTTTATTAGTTATTGCTTTTCTATGAGGCTCTGAGAACTAATAAGAGAAACAGTCACTTTTCTTTTTCTAGCCTCTAGCCCTAACATTCTTTTCTAAAACTCTCTTTTACCTTCTCAAAGAAAAAATCATTTAATCAATTGATAGAAGAGGAGTTGTGGGTTTTCTCTCTAGATCACTGATTATCCACGGTGTGATTTGGTTTTCCCTGCCTGTGGAGGAACATTTGGCAATGTTTAGAGACATTTTTTATTATAATTAAGATGCTATTAGCATTTGGCATTTAGGTGTACAAACAGTGACCCTGATAAATATCCTGCAATACACAGGATAAGTCTTCACAGCAAAGGATTTTCTAGTTCAAAATGTCGATAGTGTAGAGACTAAGAAAACTTAACACTAGTTTCTAGAAGACAAATTGAATAAAAGCCCCATTCTTCTCAGCTGAAAAACTGTTTTTAATCTGATTGAGGTTCCTTCTTTATCTGGCACTACTTAGGGCTTCCATAGTAATAAATTTCTTTTAGCTGGATTAATGTAGTCATATTCCTTAAAACATACCAAGTATTCAACTCCACAAATAATTATTTTTAAAATGCATGATATTACAGCAATGTACTTCTTACCTCCTAAGATCACACTTAAAGATCTTCAATAGAGTCATTTATTCATTTGACTGTATTTAAAGTCCTTACTACATAAGAGTCACATATTGTGCTGTGATCTAGGGGTACAATGGTAAGCAGGGATGGATAAGGTCCCATACTAATTATAGCAGATTAAGAGCATAACAGAGAAGTCAAGAATTCATGCAATAATCACATAAACTAGTAACAGTCTGTAATTATGGATCAGAGCCATGAAAAATATGTGTAACAGATACATGAATAAGGGAGATTTGACCTAATAGTCACAGAAGGAAGAGAAGGCTCCCTTTAAGGAGGCAACGACTAAGACAACATCTGAAAGATACCTAACTATTAATTATAAAAATAAAGAAGTAGCTGGATGGAGGGAGATGTACATGCAAAGACCCCGAGGGAAAGAAAATGTAGTGAGTACACAGGAGTCAAAGATCACTTAACTTGAAGCAGATGAAACAAAAGTTCCAAAATTGCTGTGAAAATGACAAAGAAGCCACAGACATATGTTCCTACCTCGATGCCAGTGTGTCACATGGCGATCCTTTTCTCTTATGCGAGTCTGGGTTTGCAGGGTCCGATGAACTGTCCCCAAGGCCACTCATGTTGAAAAACTTCACACCTAGATAGGAAAGGTAAGAGTAAGAAATCTCTTATGACCTTTCTAAATAAACAAGGGGAGGGGAAGGGCCTTGTTATTCCAAAACAAAGAAAAGAACTTCTAAACAGTGAACAGATTACAGCCATCACAAAATCATCAGCATCTGAACCACAGGGTCATCAGCTACCCATTGCTGTTATTCCTTTCTATCTAAATCAGTAAAATAAAATTAATGATCTCCTATGAAGATGTACTGATCAACTAGGATGAAAATATGCTTACAACAGTTAGAGATATTTTACACTTTCATGTGTAAATATAAAAACTAGAATCTGAAAAATATATTTTATTTTATTATTTTAATATTCAGAATTATTCTTTTCAAAAAGATTTGAAACAATTTTACTTATGAGATTTTAAACTGATAGGAAAATAAGTGAAATTCATATGATTAAAGCATTAAACTGGATTTGGATTTTGAATTGTACTTTTCCACTCTGAATTGTGCTTATGCCATCTCGTGACAAAGATTAAAAAGTTTGGTTGATGTTAGGATCTTGGTATAGATGCCAGAAAACACAAAGTCATTCCCTCTAGCATGTCACTCAGGTCTTTCACACGTGCCAGTTAGTGACTGCCCTTAAAGATGCCTTCTGATCTGGCCCTCACCAACAACTACTCTGCAGAATCCCTAAGGAAACACAGAACTCTATCCTTGATCTTACGTTTATCTTTTGGACTTCAATAGTGTTAAATACCTACTCTTCTTCACTCCACTCACCCTCATAAAAGGAGGGAGGAAAAAATGTAGGAGAAACTCTCATTAAATGGGAAAACTTTCAGCTTTTCTTTAAATTCCAAATTATTAAACAACATAGCACTGTATGTTAGCAACCATGTTTGGGAATGCTTACCATGAAGAAATGTTGGAATCTATGACAAGCATTCACACAGCTTTAATAGATATATATATCTGAGTTAATCCTTCTTCTAGTTCTAAAATTCACTTCTAAAGACCAAAGACTGTCATAGTCTTCTTAGTGTATAAATAATCCCTAAAATTTTAATCATAAGATTATTTAATATAGCCAAAAGGACACATTTCTAGTTTCTCCATACTATAGGTTTTCTAAAATATCTAACTCTAAGATTTTCTTTCAATTTAATTTTCATTTTATGTGTATGAGTGTTTTGAGTGTTTTACCTGCATGTGTCTGTGTACCACATGCATGCATGAGTGGTGCAAACAGATGCCAGAGAGGGTGTAGGATTTTCAGGAACTGGAGTTACAGTTCTGGGCTGCCAGGTGAACTGAACTCAGGTCCTATGCAAAAGCAGCAATTGCTCCTAATGGTGGAGTCATCTCTCCAGTCCTCTTTTTTCTTTGTTTCTTTCTTCCTTTCTCTCTCTGTGTCACTCTCTCTTTAATACAGGGTCTCCCTATAGTCCCAGCTGGCCTGGAACTTGCTATGTAGACCAGGATAGCCTCAATCTTACAGACATCTTCCCCTGCTCCTGCCTCTGACTCTGCCTTCCAAAGTTGGGATTAAAGGCATGTGCCACCATACCCATCTCTCTTTTTCCTTTAGACAAGGTTTTACCATAGCAAACTCCAGCTGGCCTAGAATTAACTATACAACCCAGACTGGCCTCAAATGCCCAGTCCTCTTATCTTTGCCTCCAGAGTGCTGGGATTACAAATACGTACCACTATACCAGGTTAGAATTGCAAGCTTGCAAAGATTTTTTGAATTACTTTTTCTTGTTTACTTCTCATTTCTAATTTTTATTCTTTTCCTGCCAATTACTTCTTAATGACAGATTTTATACTGTCTCCTTCTTCAGTCTCAGATATAGTTATAATCCTATCTTGAAACTAAATATTTCATTCTAGGTTAACACAAGATCTTTTTGTTGTTTTGATCTTTCTGTCTGAAACAGGGTTTCACTATGTAACCCTGGCTGACCTGGAACTCATTTGGTAGACCAGGCTGACCTTGAACTCAAAGAGATCTGCCCACCTCTACTTTTACCTTCCTTCTCAGTTTCAGTCTTTTTACCTTCTAATATGTTTTGTAAACAACAGCAAAAGCATTCTTGTTCTAATGTCATTTTCAAGATATCACTTTTTTCATGAAAGTAACTGGATTCCCCAACTGGAGCATGAACAAAAGAAGCATGGGACAGAAGGAATTGTTTAAATTCTAATTTAACTATCCCTTGCCTGTCCTTCGTTCAAAGTATGTAATCTGTTTTTAAGCATATTTTCCCCCCATGTATTTTTTTGTACTTTGAGCCATTTTAGCCTCTTGCCATTATATGCCACGTGGAAGTGAATAACAGGATCTGTTTGTTTTCACTTCCTAAATCCATCCCTTCTTCATATTTTCCTTCGCCAACTTAAGGGGTTCAGGTTCTCTTCATCTCTCATTGGGCTACTAAAATAGTTTCACAAATGATCTTCCTGTTTCCAGTCTTATCTTCCTTAAATTGTCCATTGCAAAGTCTCCAGATTAGGCTACTGAAGGTAAGGCTGATCGCCACAATCATTTGCTTAAAACTCTTCACTAAATTCTCATTATTCACAAAATATCCACTTCCCTTCATATATACAATGTCGTTACCACTCACTTAGTATAGAATGTGGTGAATGCCAAATTAAATGCCTGTCCAACCAAGTGTTTACAGATAATATATGTATATTCTATGTATTATATAGTATACATACTATCTATATAGGAACAAATTACACATTATATATAATTTTAATATGTAAACATGTATTATAGATGCTAATTTTAGTTTCAACCTCAAAAAAATTCTTCAAAATATAATTCTTGGTAATATGCTATGTTCCCAGAAAAGGAAAGTATTAGTCAAAAAACTTTGACTTTAATGTGGGGAACACACCAATTTCAGTGAGCAAAAAATGCTTACTGAGCTTACTTCTAGGCCCTGGTTACCAGCTATGAATTTGCAAAATCATTATTCTTATAGAGTTTCATTCTATTTTGAGCAATGCAAATGATAAAATTTAAAATGATGTTACATAGCATATTTAAAAAGCTGATAAGTGCTCTGGAGAAAAATAAGACAAAAATAGAGATTTAATTATGTGGACATGAAGGAGAAGTGAGCAGTTAGGAAAGGTGGTCTATGAGAAAGACTGGGGGGAAGCAAGGGAACCAACTGTGACAATGCAGATGGGTAAGGGTGCTCCTGACAAGGGAGAGATGAAGGCTTTATGACAGACCATAACTGTTTGCTTTTTTTCTTTTTTTGGAGAAACATGGCTGAGAAATGGAGGAGGAGATGAAGTCAGAAGGATAAGGAGAGGCTGTAACAGGTAAGGCCTCACAAAGCTGAGAAAACCCAATGGTATTCTTAGTATGCATTCTGTCACTGAAACTCAAAAGAAGAATATCAGCTAATGTTTCTTGCTATATAGCCTTCAGCTTTACACATGCACTCGTGTGTGCGTGTGTGCGTGTGTGTGTGTGTGTGTGTGTGTGTGTGTGTATGCATTTTTCAGTAGGCTTTTGAGTGAATACATTTCCTTCTGGTTTTTCATACCACCTTGGCATTATTTATCTCTGTTCTCTCTCCCTCTGAATAATTGAGTGCAATGTACAGCTAAAGACTATATAACAGTGCCAGACAGGAGAAACTTCCCTTTGAGTTGTTCGGCAGGGTAGTCCAAGAGACTCCCAAAATAACACAGGCTATTGCCACAGCCCTTCATTGCCTCCTAGAACTTGAAGGTAACTTATTGCTGAAGACAGGACACACTTCAGACACAGAACTTAGAGCAATCAAGCTGGAACTGACCTAGAAGCCACCTCCCTGAAGACTAGCTCTCATGGCAGAGGATAAGCTGCCAAGGGAGAAAAACCAATCAATGGTCCTACCCAGCTGTGAAGCCTAATAACCACAACAATCATCACAGAAGTGAACTATCTCTACTAGTGCAGTAGTGGTACTACTACTACTACTACTACTACTACTACTACTACTACTACTATTTTATATTGGGGGTAACCAACAGCTATCTATTTGTACTTAAAGCCCACTCAATGGGAGGGAACTCATGTGTGGTACTGTAAACAGGCAAATACACATGGCTGGAGAGGTCATAGAGCCTAGAGAAAAACTTATGTCACATCCCTAGACAAACATAATTTCTTACTGTATGTTAGATATGTATCCTTACAGTTACAGACAAGTATACCTCTCACTACTCATCAAAGAAGCTTCCTTTTACAATAGATGAGACTACCACAGAGTTCTACAACTGGTCAAACAGAGAAAATGCATCTGTGAGATGTCCAACCCTAAGTGACATATCTACAATGCAACCTCTATACCTAAGGCTCAAGGAACATAGCAAAATGAGTCAGAGAGAACATTAATGCATCTCTCAACTCTCATCAGAGAAGCTTTCATGCAACAGAGAGTAATTAATACAGAAAGTAACAACTGGCCAAAATATAGAGAACAAGAGACTGCAGAGTGAATGTCCCTGGATAGGCTCAGGGACCACTGTGGAAGAGAGGGTGGAAAGATTGTAAAAGCCAGGAATGGTGGATGACCACAAGGAAACAGAGTTTTCCAGGCAGCTGGGAACTTGCTCATATGAACTTACAGCAATAGTGACAACACGCACAAGACCCACACAGACTCAAACCAGACAAAAACTGAGCAAAGAAGTGGGGAAATGGGTAAGAAGCCCCAACCTGAGCTGAGGAATTATTGGTAACTGATCACTACTGGGTGAAGGAGAGTTGGTCTTCTGTAAGGGAGTGACGCTAGATAGATTGACCAGGTGCCGGTGGATGAACTCACACTGAGAGACACAAACATTACTCGATAGGCCTTAAGATATATGATAGAATGCATGAAATCTGGTGGGGGAGGTATAGGGGAGGGTATAAATATGATTAAGATGTACTGTATGAAATGCATGCACAAAAATTCAATAAAAAATTTAAAAGAATGTCAGCTAAGAGAGCTATTACTGTAACTAATAAAATAGACAATCCTCTTTTCCTGTGGAGATTCACAGAAGCAGAAATAAGGCTATTCAAGTGCACAGAAGTAAAGATGTTACTTCATTTTCACACATGAGCAAATGTAAACAATCTACTAAAATGGGATTATGAAATAAATTCACAATCACCAAGTAGCAACTCTAAACTTTTCTACAAAAGTAGAAATAAAAGACAAAAGGAATTATAAACAAAGAAAATGAAATATACAACTTTAATATTTACACAAATCCAAAAGAAGTTTCCTAACTTCTACTTCAAGCTCAAGTACCACTTCTTATTTTCTTAGCTGCCTATTTTTATTACCTTTGGGGAAGTTATGTTATATTCATCTAGAAGTCTCATTCTCAAAAGTATTTCTATATGCTATTTCTCATGACAAGGTGCTATGTGTTATAATTCCTTTGTCTCGTCTCCCCTTCTAGACTGTGAACTTAAAAGGCAGTTACTAGAATTTACTATATATCTAATATCTAATGAAAGTATACATAAAAGATAGAAGAGCAAATTAAATAGATGATTTAAATGTACTATTTTAAATAATCTTTTAAAAACTTTTAAAGTATATTTAAGTTCTATAGTTAGATCTAAAAAAGATGTTTTTATATGTTTGAGTGTTTTATCTGTATGTGTGTAAGTGCACTTGTGTCATGCAATGCCTGTGAGGCCAGAAGAGGGCATATGATCCCCTGGAACTGGAGTTATGGGTAGTTGGTAGCCTCCATATGTGTTTCAGGGAACCAAACCTAGGTCCTCTGCAAGAACAGCAAGCACTTTTAACCACTGAGCCATCTCTCCAGCCCCAGTTAGATATTTTAAAGAACTTTTAATAAAGCTTTAAAATTCTTCACTTTAATTGGAAATGTGACCTGTCTTGTAATCCTTTTCCTACCTATAGTGAACAGAAAACAAATAAAAACCAACTTCTTGGTCTAGAAATTGGACAGTATCTCTATTCTAATTTTGAGAAGGTAAAGAGTTACTTTTTAATTTCATTTAATTTTTTGCATTAAAATATTTTATTAGCATTGTTTTCTTTAAGAAGTAACATGAGTACATTGAAAGATTTTGTATAGTTTGGGAAATCTGGAAAGGGTGTGAATGACAAACTTACATTATAGGAACGGTGACAATTTTCCCATTATTGTTGAAGCTTGGTAGCACAGTTTTGTCAGTAAACAACATTCAAAAATTATAATAGACGTATAGAATTTTGATTTTATATTCTAAGATCTAATTACATATTTTTAGTTTGAGGATTATATCAGTTTAGTTATTACAGTACTTTCTATTTTAAACTTCCCAGACTGTGATTTTTATCTCTAGAAGTTCAATTAGGACATAGGTGAAGACATATTGGGCTGTAGAAGAATAACAGAATTAATGGAAAACCTCTTGGTGTCTGTAATGGGAGAGGTCTAGCATCAAGGCCTGGATACTCAGACCAAAGTGCAGAGTGATGACCACGGTTGAGCCTCAGGGAAGGTGGGAGGTCTGTTCCAAAGAATTAAGTCCTCCCAAGATCAGAATCTGCAAATAATAAAGGCCTCTCCTGTTCCCAGCATAAGAGGCTAAGTGTCTGCTATGGAGAACCTGGGACCTCAGGGGAGGGGATGATGAAAAATGCAGTCACTCAGAGAAGATTGAAATGGCTGCCCAACATCAGGAAGTCCTCCATGCTCTACTCTGCTCCACTATCAGCCTACCCTTGAAGGAATGTGGAAAAGTGGCTCACAGTAGAGGTCTAAGCTTCAGGCTCATGTGAGAGGACCACAGCTCCAGGTTTATCAGAAGAGACAACAACTCTAGCTCACAAGAAGGGACCACTGATCCAGCTCCCAGGGCAGAACCACAGCTCCTGCTCATGTTGGGGGTGAACCACAGTTCCTGTTCAAAGGGGTGGAATACAGTTCTAGTTCACAAGAGGGGAACACAACTTCAGGCTCACAGGAGACTACAGTTTGAGCTCACAGGAGGGGACCACAATCCTAGATCACAGGAAGGGATAGCAGCTCCAGGTTCACAGGAAGGGACCATGACTCCAAGTCCACGGAAGGGAACCACAGCTCCATCTCACATGAGAGGACCACAACAAAACTCACAGGAGGGGATCACAGTGAATCTGCAGCTGTGGTCCCCTCCTGTGAGCAGGAGCTGTGGTCTATTTATTTATGTTGATGGTTTATTCTAAACATGTTGCTTTCCTGCCAATAAAATTTAACTTCTTTTTGATTGCTAAACCCACCTTCCAAGTTGATAGCTATCATTCTTTACATAATATCCATCTTATCTTTAAAGGTGGGTGTCAAGTGGGATGAAGAGGATTCATGGATATTGTTGCTGTTCTACTTCTTAAGCTTGGTAGTGTTTACACAAATGGGATCTATGTGAGATGACTCAAAAGTTATATGCTTGCCGGGCGTGGTGGCGCACGCCTTTAATCCCAGCACTTGGGAGGCAGAGGTGGGCGGATCTCTGTGAGTTCAACACTAGCCTGGTCTACATAGTGAGTTCCAGGACAGCTGGAGCTACAGGGAGACCCTGTCTCAAAAAAAGACCCCCTCAAAGTTATATGCTTAAAATTTGGGATTGTTCACTGACTGTTATAGCTCAATTGAAAAATTATTAATTTGAAGCAGCCTGCTTAGAAGTCTTTCCCTTACTGATTTGCAGTTTCTGATAATGCTCCATTTCTTCACTGAAGGTCATGGCTACATGTTATTCTACCTATAGTCAGCTATTGCTATCACCATGTTCATGGTTATATCGGTCAATTCACGAATTCTAAGAAAACAGCAACAACTTAAAAATGTCCAGATTCACACTATGTATATAGAAAATTATTGACCAGATCTATGTTAGAAATATATGAACCAAGTTTAGGGATAGTTGCATAGTTTTCTGCTGCCATTTTTCAATGCAGTTAAGAATTAGAGAGTAAAATATAATTGTAAAATATAATACCTAGGGCAGTTTCAAATTACATTAAAATGGTTCATAAAGTACTGCCTAGAAATTTTTGAACACTAACACATAGGAATATTAGCTCCTGTTTTACAATCACCTTGAAGCGTCCCAGACACAACACATACTTCCAAAAAATAATACTCAAAAGATAATAATTTTCCCTCAGTTTTATAGCAACAAAGCTCATAAAAAGTAAGGCTATAATTCCTACCTGGGAGACTTCTTTGTTCATAATGAGTCCTCAAAACAGATATGGTCAAATCTAGTGCTTCAGAGGGTAGCTTCTGGGAAAATGGAGTAATGATGTCCAAAGATGGCTTTAGTCTCTTCACGCTTATCACATTTAAGGTCAATTACACAAACAACTAAAACAAGGGAGAAGAAAAAAGCAAATGGGTTAGATTGTCATTTTACAATATTATTTTTCAAGAAATAGTAAAAGGTCAGAAGTGCTATGAAATGAAAGAAATGCAAATTTTAAAGTCAAATGGAAAGAAAAATTTCCAAAATACAATGGATGAAGATCTGAATTCATAGGCAAAGACCTTTCCGGTGATGTTATTTGAGACAGCTTGCTGCTAAAGTAATGCATAATTACATTCTGTTAAACATCTGATAAACCCCCTAAATGTCTTTAAAAAAATTTTTTTGCATTTGAGGAGGAAGCATGGAAATTTACATCATGTTAATTAGTAGAGGTGATAAACATTACCAGTGAAATCCACCTGATGACTTTATAGACACCAAGAATCCAAGTGCAACTGATTATGACTAGTAATAATCAGATACATACAGATTAGAGATGCATGAACCAACATCTCAGTGTTAGTAGCAGAAACAATGAGTCTTTCTGCAAGGAACAATATATTCTAAAATGAAGTGGAGATCTTTCTTTAAAGGTTAAAAACTCATTCAATTTTATGTCTTACAGGGTTTGTACTGAGCTCAATATTGTATAACTGTATTAATTCAACTGTGAAGCTAAAAATTTGCAGGTACTCTTGTTCTGGAGTGTGTTAAATATTTTAAAGCTGTAGTGAAATGCTTCTTCTAATCATGTAGTTATTAAACATTTTTTAAAAAATGATAAAAAATAATAATTCTTCAAAGCATAAAAATTTGCTCCTTAATAATTAGCAGATGTGAAAAACATTACCACTGAAACCTACCTGATGACTTTATATCCATGTCAGATGCCAAGGAGCTCAGAATGTAACCGACTGTGGCTAGTACTAATCAGATATATAGAGATTAGAAACGCATGTGCAAACAACTTAATGTCAGTTGCATTGAAAATGAATTTTTCTGTATGAAACTGTATT
>NW_008330570.1:1036884-1044168 GCF_000622305.1 Nannospalax galili
CATTACCTATAAATTATAATTTTTCATAGTTTCAATGATATTTTATTTTTTAATTTATGTAAGATTCCGCTTATATATTAAAGTTATTATAAAAATTTACTTTCAATTTTTTGTTGGAAAAGTTTACACACTTTTATACTTAAAGTTAGTTGAGCTCTGGTTCTAGTAATGATAGATTTTCTTGTACTGAACTAATTTGCCCACAGACAATTGCTACAAACTGGGGACAAAATACAAAAATAATGGTTTGAAGACACTGGAAGGTGATTAAGCAAACTCAAATTGTAGATCTGATTGTTTAAAGCATGGAACCACACTGGATGAAATACATGCTTCTAAGACTTTCCCCCTAGGAAACACTTTTTAGTATTTTCCTTAAATGCTGAGATGCTGAACCCAAAAGAGAAAAATTATGGTCTAAAAGGCTTTAGGCCTTAATAAACATAGAAAACAAAACCGGTTGACACAATTATCTAGACTCCAAATTATCTTTAAAATTTTTAAAAAATTGCTTTAGGATGATCATTTTTGTGCATTTCATACAATACACTGTGATTATACATATTCAGACCCCTTCCCTTATCTGCACCCTCTATAACCTCCCTTATGAGATTTCATGCATTCTGTCCATATATGTTAAGGACAACTGAGTCATGTTTGTGTCCCCGATGTCCCTCATTGTGAGTTCATCCACTGGAGCCTGGTCAACCTATCCAGTGTCACTCCCTTAAGGAAGCCCAACTCTCCTTCACCCAGTAGTGATCAGTTGCCAATAATTCCTCAGTTCAGGTTGGGGCCTTTTACCCATTTCCCCACTTCCTTGCTGTTTTTTTTTTTCCCCCTCTGGTTTGAGTTTTCAGGGGTTTTGTGCATGTTGTCACCGTTTCTGTAATCATATGAGCAAGTTCCCAGCTGCCTGGAAAACTCTCTTTCCTTGTGGTCATCCCTATAGTCTCAGCCAGCCTGAACCCTATGAGCCTGGAACTCTCTATGTAGATCTGACTGCCCTTGATTCCACAGAAATCTGCTTCTCTATCTAGGGTGCTGGGATTAAAGGTGTGTGCCATAACACCAGGCCTAGACTCCAAGCAACTACATATGGGGTCATATAACTGAATATGAGGATCACACACACAAAAAATGTCCACAGTAGAAGATTTCTGTACAACCAATGATCAAAAATTAATTTCAAACCAAACACATAATGTATCTGAGGAATTTTTGTGTTTGCCCATGTTGCATCTCATGGCTTCACTATAACTTTAGTTCAGAATATATTTTATCACCACATATGCATTCCTACCATGTGATACTAACAATGCTGCCTGAAATACTTTGGTTCAGATTTGAGACTATTACATGCTATGAACTGCAGTGTTTTACTGCAAGTAAAGAAATTTCTGCTTCTCTGGAGCTGAAGTTACAGGCACTTGTAAACCATCCAACATGGGTGTTGGGAACTGAACTCACATCCTCTGGAAGAGCAAGAGAGCACCTTTAACCACTGAGCCATCTCTCCAGCCCCTCTGAATTTTATTATTTATTCAAGACAGGGTCTTACTATGTAGCCCTAGCTGGCCTAGAACTTGCTAAGTAGACCAGGCTGGCCTCAAACTCACAGAGATATACCTGCTTCTGCTTTTGAGTGTAAAATTTTTATTTATTCATTCATTCATTTATTTAAAAATCATTAAATGGAATTCAGGGGACTGCTTGAGAGTGCCTAGGACATGAGTCCATGTGGTGGTGAGCTTCCCCTAATTGTTCCATACCCAACCCCCTAACTGGGATTGTGGGAGGTCCCTCCCAAGGCCCCAGCCAGGCAGACCTGACTTTGGTAGGATAAGGCTGAGATCTTAGCAGAGCCTGAGTGGGCAGTTTCCGACCTCCATCTGTGTAGGGGTTATGATCTCAGCAGACCACCAGAGAGTGCCTGATTCAGGCCTCCCTCTGGCATAGGGGCTGAGAACACTGCCTGAAGAGTGCCCGGATCCTGCCTCCAAGTGGTGGTGAGCTTCCCCTAATTGCACCGTACCCAACCTCCTAACTGGGATTGCCTAAGACCCCTTGAAGGCCCAGGACAGACCTGGCTTTGGTAGGATAAGGCTGAGATCTTAACAGACAGCCTGAGAGGGCGGGTTCCGACCTTCATTTGTATAGCGGCTGTGATCTCAGCAGACCACCAGAGAATGCCTATTCCGGCCTCCCTCTGGCATAGGGACTGAGAACTCAGCAGGCCAACTCAAAGTCCCCAAATCAGTGCCCCCTTAGGGATCTTCCCAAATTTTGCTCTGATTTCCCACTAGTAGGGGTCCAAACCTTAGAAGGAAGCCTGAATGCACCTGACTGGAACCTGACTTGGGCTTCTGTTGGTGCTCCTGAGTAGCAGATGTGAGGCCATCCGCCCCCTCCAAAATAAAACCTGAGAGAATCTGAAACCTGGACCAACCAGCTTTACATAAACAATAAGAAAAGAACCAAGGCACCCCGACAATACAAACAGAAGAATACTTCAACTTAATTCTCATATCAGAATCACAAAAAAAGAAATTCACATGCCAAAATGACAATGAAAGAATAATAAAATGTAAAGCCAAAAAACTGTCCCCACCAAACTCCACCAGTCCTGTAGAAGAGTTCTACAAGAAGAACCCCCTAGAGATAATCCAGTCCCGTAGAAGAGTTCTACAAGAAGAACCCCCTAGAGATAATCCAGGACACAGAATTGAAAAGAACAGTCAAAAACATGATGAAGGAGTACAACGAATTTAAAGACCATATTGACAAACAAATCAAAGAACTAAAAGAAGACAGGGATAAACTTCTGAATGAATACACAAAAGAGATAGAAACACTGAAGAAAACAGGCAGACATGAAGAATGAAGTGAAAAGCTCAATAAGCCAACTTGAAACAACAGGGGAAAGCCTCACCGCTAGAATGAATGAAATGGAAAACAATTTAAACACTGGAGGATAAAGTTGATTATGAAAAATTAAAATAAACACAAGAATGGAATATGTAAGAGATGTGGGACACCATGAAAAGAACAAATCTACGTATCATAGGCATAGAGGAAGGAGAAGAATTTCAGGTTAATGGTATTGACCAGATTTAAACAGGATTGTAGAAGAGAATTTCCCAAAATTAAGGAAAAACAGCACCATACAAATACAGGAAGCACATAGAACACCAAATAGGCAGGATCAGAAAAGAAACTCCTCATGAAATACCACAGTAAAAACACTAAATGTACAGAACAAAGAGAGAATACTGAAAGCAGCAAAAGAAAAACAACAAGTCACATATAAAGGAAAGCCCATCAGAATTACAGCTGACTTATCAATGCAAACTATGAAAGCCAGAAGAGCCTGGACCAAGGTATTTCCAGTTCTAAATGATAATAGATGCCAGCCCAGAATACTTTATCTAGCAAAAATGTCTATTATAGTTGAGGGGGAAAGAAAAATCTTCCATGACACAAATAGCCTGAAAGAACACATGTCCACAAAACCAGCCCTTCAAAGAATACTTGAAGCAATACAAAGACAGGAGAAAGGAACAACTACACCCCAGAGGGAAGGAAAGAAAATAAATAAAGGTATAATCGAGGAACACAAAATTAGACAAAGAACACAAAACGAAATAAAAATTATGGCAACAAAAATACATATTTCAATAATAACCTTAAATATCAATGGACTGAACTCCTTAGTCAAAAGACACAGGCTAACTGAATGGATTAAGAAATAAAATCCATCTTTTTGCTATCTACAAGAAACCCATCTCACCTTCAAGGACAGGCACTACCTTAAGGTGAAAGGATGAAAAGGAATATTCAATATTCCAAGCAAATGGCACTAAGAAACAAGTAGGGGTTGCAATTCGAATATCTGACAAAATAGACTTCGAAGTAAAACTAATCAGAAGAGATATGGAGGGTCACTTCATTCTGCATAAAGGAACAGTTAACCAAGAAGATATTACAATCCTTAACATATATGCACCAAACTCTGGCGCACCTAAATTCATAAAAACAACACTACAGGAATTTAAGACACATATTAACCCCATCTCAGTAATAGTAGGGGACTTGAATACCTCACTAGATAGGTCAACTGGACCAAGAATAAAAAGAGATGTCTGAATTAAATGATACCATGCATCAAATGGACTTAAAAGACATCTTTTGAATATTCCACTTGTACTGGATAGCTTTAGTGTCAACTTGACACACCTGGGTTGAGGGAGCCTCAACTGGGGAATTGCCTTCATTGGACTGGCCTGTGGCCATGTCGATGGGGCACCTTCTTGATTGTTGAGTGATGTGGGAGGGCCCAGCCACTGTGGATGGTGCCATCCCTTGGCAGGTGGGCCTGTGTTGCATAAGAAAGCAGGCTGAGCAGGGGCCAGGGGAACAAGGCAGTAAACAGCATTCCTCAATGGCCTGTGCTCCAGCTTCTGCCTCCAGGTTCCTGCCCTGAGTTCCTACCTCGGGCTCCCTGATGAACTGTGACCTGGGAGATGTAAGCTGAATAAACCCTTTCCTCCCCAAGTTGGTAGAGGTCAGAGTGTTTTGCCACACCAATGAAGAACAAACTAGGACACCACCCAAGCACCAAAGAATATACTTTTTACTCAGCACCCTATGGAACTTTCTAAAAAATTGACCACATACTGGGCCACAAAACAAATCTCAACAAATATAAAAGAAATTTAAATAATTCCATGTATTCTATTGGCCATGTTTGTTGTTGCTCTTTTCCCAATAGCTAAGAGATGGAAGCAACCTAAATTCCCCTCAACTGATCAGTGGTTAACAAAAATGTGGTATATTTACATAATGGAGTTTGTCCTAGTTTGTTTCCCCAGGTTGTCAAGTTGACACCAAAGCTATCCAGCGCAGAGTTCTATTCAGCAGTAAAGAAAGATGAAATAATGAAATCTGCAGGTAAATGGATGGATCTAGAAATTGTTATACTAAGTGAAGTAACACAGACTCAGAAAAATAAAAAAGATATATGTTTTCCCTCATTTGTGGATCCTAGCACCAAATCCTTTTAAATTCCATGTCCTTTTAATAAGATGGTACTGTACAGCAGTTTCTGCTGCATGAAATAACTACCATCATCATGACTGGAGCAGTGCTAAACATCGTCACAATTGGGCTTGTTGTTGGTTGTGCTCCTTCATTAAAAGAGGGGCAAGCAGAGTCATTGGACCCTCACCAGAGTATCCAGCCATTCTTCCCAGCCAATCATATGTAATTTCACCCTAATCACACATGGTCTCCTAGATTTGGGGAGGGCTAAAATATAGAATCTGGGCAAAAGCTTTCCAGTGTGCATACCCTCAGGTTATACATACACCTCAGCAACCCCTCAGTTATCTCAGTAAGTAAGCTCAGTAAATTCATTGGTTCCCCAGTAAAACTTTAATCAAACATTGCCTAAAAACTAGAACCTTAAAAGGGAATAAACACTGCTTAGTACCCCCAGAAAAATATTTCTCACAACAGATGGAAAATTTATTTGCTAATGCTATTATGTCTCATAATTATTAAAAAGGAAAAAAGAAAGAGAATGAGAATGTGAAAGATGTTAAAAGGATATGGGAATGGAGATACTTTCCAAAATATAGAGACAAAATGAGGAAGCCCAAGCAAATGATGAAGGTCTGTGTAGGTTTGTTATGATATAAAAAGGATGAGACAAAAATAGTATACACATAATCTTAAAATTTCTAACATCATAGTTTAGTGAACTAGTTTAGGGAACAAAATATATACATAGTCAAAGTTTATCTGAGAACATTTGGTTTTTTACACAAGCTTTATCTACATAGCACATGGTAATTAAAAGTACCAGACTGGTGGAATTAACCTTATTGGACATTTAATAGCCATACTTTGAGGCCTATACTAATCTGGTCAGAGGGACTTAAAGGACAGTTTTTGCCCCTTGCTCTCCAAGGTCGACTACTTCCAGGGGACTATGGAACATTTCTCAAAATATCCTGTAACTGTGGTGAGTCACCTGTCCTCTTCTTCAGGGAGGCCATGGAGATCCCACCAGATGGACTTGAACAAGTGTCCAGTCTACAAAGAGGAGGGTCAATTCAGAGAAAACATTCCTTCCATGCTTCCAAGCGAAGCCAGCCGCGGTCGAGCACGACCTTTGACTTATCTTCACATAGATGGAACTCGTAAAAGAAAGGCACCAGGGGCTCTTTTCAAGCCCAAGTGATCCCTGAGGAACAGATCCTCAAATGACCTGAAGTGTAAATATAAATTGATTTATTTGGGCCAACTGTATGGTCTTAAACACCCAAAAAGAAAGTATAACCAAAGAGTAAATTCATCAGTATATTTCTTTAAGAGTTCAAGCCATTACACTTCTCAGATATTAGGCTTAAGCCCATATAAAAAGTTAGACAATTATCTCTCATTAATGATTTTGTTCCTAATAAGAAAGTGCTTCTCAGATGTAAGACTTCAAATCTTGGCCTGCAATACTGTAGTGCCCACCTATAGAGCTAAGGGAGACAACCCCCTAGTGTTCTAAAATGATGGCCATATTTGTTTTCTTCCCCATCTAGAAGCCTTTGAGAGGCAACTGACACTGATTCTAACCACTCCAACAGCTATCAAAATACCTGAAAGCAAATCCTGGATCCATCACTCTTGAGTTCAGCCTTGGCAGACAAAAAGAAAAAGGGGAGGAAACCAATAGCGGGGTGCTTTTGGAAGCTGTCATTCAGAAATTCCAATGGACTCTCATATGAACATTTGAAATTTGCCATGTTCTTTTTCCTAGAACCCTGTCTAGAACTTATAATGCTAACTACTCTTACCTTTACTTCTTCATATCTCCTAGTCACCAGTCAAGGACTTCTTTTCTGTCTACAGATAAGAGTTATGCAATTTGGGAGTCTTTTAGATAGACCCACTGAAGGGGTACCCCAACTGCCTCACCCTGCATCCCTGTTTAGCATGGAAGAAGCTAGAGCAGTCTGCACCCTGATTCCCTATCAGCAATTTGGGTAACCTCTTCAGAGGATGGTGTGATAAGAACAGGAGGTAGGAATTGGCTAGGCAGTTGGGTAAAAAGACCCCAAAGAAAAGTAGCTAGCTTCTTGGCTAAAAGTCAAAATGTTCTTGGGCCTCTTAGCAACATTCTGTTCCACAGGCCAAAAATGTCCAAAGTATTTGGGAGCTCTTATCTAATCCTTAAAATATTTTAGGGTTACCTCTTCAGAGGGGAGAATGTTAGAGTAGCAAAAAGCC
>NW_008330570.1:1044384-1066564 GCF_000622305.1 Nannospalax galili
CAATAAATTATTAAAAAATAAAAAAAGTAAAGTTATTAGTTGATGAAGTAACAAATGCTGAAATACCAGTACCTTGATGTATTAGTAGTAGTATATCTTTCTTAGAAAGTGAGGATCAGACCTCTGACTCTCCCCTAAGGATCAAATACACAAGATTCTCCTCTTTCTGTATCCATCATGTTTGGGTCTCAAAGTCACCTTGATGTCACAACTTACTGGCAGGAGGGGAATGTTGATAGGCTTATAGATCTAGGTCTGGAATTAAAGTTTATCACTCATACCTACATTCCATTGACTGAACTCAGTTATATGACCGAGGGAGCTATACATGAGGAGGGCTCGCAGAAATTTGTCTTTCTATGCCAGGAAAAAAATGAAATGATTTGAAGAATGTACAGTATTGGTTTTTGTCCCATACCACTCACAATCCTGTCTGCCAGAAATAACCCCTATTAAATGCTGATCTAATTCCCGTTAATCTTTTATATAAATATATGGACGATTAAATAAAGTAGCAATGACTTTGTATGCACCATTGTATATCTAACTGTGCATTGCTGAATGTTTTAGGAACATTTTGTTATTAAATATTCTAGCTTTAAGTATTTCTGAAGCTATTGATGTACAATAACAATTTTTTTCCTCAAGAAATGTGGAATGTGGTACTAATACTGTATGAGAGTGACCTACATTCTTCTTTATTACTTCACATGTTGCTTACCTTCTTTGGATCTTGTTTTCTACATTTTATGTTTTATAAAATTAAATTTTAAATTATGATATAAAGTAATGGGTTTCATTATGGTGGGTTTTTTTTTTTCATCTTCTTGAAACAGGGTCTCCCCGTAGCCCCAGCTGGCCTGGAACTTACTATGTAGACCAGGCTGGCCTCAAACTCACAGAGATCTGCCTGCCTCTGAACCCTGAGTGCTGGGACCAAAGGCATGTGCCACCACACTCAGCTCCTTATGGCATCTCCATACAGATGTGTCATTATGCTTTGATCTTCTTCATCCCCCTTCCCTACTGCTCTCCCCATCCCCACTGCTGGCCACTTTCCTTCCCCTGAACCATTCCCATTCTGCTTTCATGCAACACGTATTCATTAACATCTATCCCCCCTTTCCTCCTCAAGTCTTCATTCACTCTCATGGTCCTCCTTCTACTTTCATGATCTACACATGCATGTACATGAATGTGTGTACACACACACAAGTATAGATTCTGCATATGAGTTCTGAGTCTGGCTTACTTTGCTTAACATAATGCTCTCCAGTTTTAACTACTTTCCTGCTAATGTCATGATTTTCTTTTACAGCTGAATACAATTCCATTGTGCATATATACCACATTTTCTTTATTCATTTGTTGATGGCTAGTTCCATTTCTTAGCTACTGTGATTAGTGTGGTAATAAACATGGATAAGCAAGTAAAAAAAATCATTAAATAAATTTTGGCTTGGGATTAGGACAGAATTTCCAGTAATTTTGGAAATGGAAAGGACATGGATCAAAGCAAAGTTTCTTTGTACACAGAGCTGACAATATGGATTGTGACTTTTAGAGAAGGCAGCAGAAACGATTCATCTTGCATTAGCAATGCTTGATTTATGAGATGGCCATTAAGAGAAATAAGAAACTGTAGCTTAATCTTCTTTTTGGATGGAATTAAAAGAAATTATTTATAAGAACAGTGAAATCACTTACTCAGGTATATTAACTGTAAAGTGCTATGGAGGTTATGCATTATTAATAACACTTAAAATATGAATATTCACACATTATTTTAATAAAATCAGTGCAGATTTAAGGCTATCTTTGTTATTATACAATGATTTTTATCTTCTTTAGGATATACTTCTGATGGGAGTATGTGGTAGTTTGAATGAGAAATGTCACCCACAGGGTCATGTATTTAACTCTTGGTTTCCAGTTGGTGGTGCAGTTGGGGAGGTTATAGAACCTTCAGGGGATGAAGCCTTACTAGCGGTATAAGTGACTAGGGGTGTGGGCTTTGAGGATTTAGTCTCTTTCCACTTCCTGTTTACTCTGATTTGTGGGTGGTGGATGAAATGTGGTCAGTCAGCTTCTTGCTCCTGCCACTAAGTCTTCCCAGCTATCTTTAAGAAAGATGACACATGAACAATAGTGTAAAGAAATAAGATTTTTTTCTTGGAAGAGACTGTAAAGGTTATTTGATTTTTCCATAGTATGTATGTAGTTACTTGCCTTATTAATATCTATGTAGAGAGGAGACTTGGAAAAAAATTTTTTTAATTTAAAATAAAGTTTTTTGGGGGCTGGAGAGATGGTGCAGTGGACCATCCTCTTGCAGAGGACCAGGGTTTGATTCATAGCACCCACATGGTGGCTAACAACTATTTGCAACTCCAGTTCCAGGGAATCTGATGCCCTTTTCTGACCTCCTCAGGCATTGCAAGACATGGGGGTACTTATATACATGCAGGCATTACACTGATACACATAAAAATAATAAAGTTCTTTACTTTTTATAGCATAATGGTAACAATTACTCATTTTTCCTGGTTAATCTTTTATTTCTTTTAAAAGCTGATTTAATTATTCTTACAAACTATACTTATGAAAATCTTGTCATGTCTCTCCAGAAAAAAAAGTGTTACTTCATGCAATTTTTCAGGAGTCTGTAAATATAGGGACATTTTTAGAAAATCACAACTGTATTATGTTTGAACATATAGAAACTGTTGCTCTAAGGCCAAAGAAAGAGCTCCAAGGGGAATCTGGCCAAAAAATAAGTCTAGGAAAGCTTAGTAAATGGTACATCTTCTACCAATGAGCCAGTAATAAAGAGCTCTTCCCCTAAAAATCTCTGGCAGATGTTTATAATAACAAAAATGGGAATAGCCCAAATGTCCATCAACAATAGAATGGATTAGTAAATTCTGGTGTACTATTCCAATAAAACATCACAACAGTGACAAAAATTAATAGAACCTTAGCTATTGACATCTGCCGACAAGCACCCAAATAGGAATATGGTTTAAAGTACTGATTCTGGAGTCCAACCTCCACTACACACTTCCTGACCTGAACCTTGGATAATACTTGTACTTAGCCAAGAATTATTAGGAGAGGAAAGACTTAATATTTTTAAGTGACTTAAAACAATGTATGGCACACAGTGAACTCCGCGAAAGTATTTGATTAATAAGTAAGACTTAACCAACTTAGTTCAAACCTTCTATTTGGTAGCTATCTTTCTAATAAATGAGGGATGTCATCATATATTCCCTTAGGGTGTGTGTGTGTGTATGTGTGTGTGTGTGTGTGTGTATGCATGCACATGAGTGTGCAGGTCTGTGCATATGGGGGGGCAGCGCAGGACGTTAGTTGTCTTCCTCTATCACTCTCTGCCTTATTGTCTTCAACAACAGAGTATCTTACCTAACCAACTCATCTTTTGCATAGGCTAGCCAGTGAACTCTCAGGATTTGCCTATCTCTGTCCCTGAGTACTAGGTTACAGGTACTGGCAGCCATACTTGGATTTTTTTTTTTTTTGGCGTGGGTGCTGGGGATCTGAGGTCTTCATACTTGTATGGAAATCACTTTATCAACTGAGCCTCTCTGTTTCACACCCAAATTTAAGTTTTATTGTGTGTGTTGTATGTATGTGTATATGTGGGGGGGGCTGTTCGTGGGGTGTCTAAAAAGGTCAGAGCAGGACATCAGGGATCCTGCTCTATCACTCCTTGGCTTTTCCCAATAAGACAGAGTCTCTCAGTGAACCTAGATCTCCTTAGTTTGGGGCTAGGCTGGCTGGTCAGCAAGCCCCAGGGATCCTCCAGTTTCTGACCTTCCCAGCCCTGGGGTTACAGTCATCCATAGTCTCATTTAGCTTTTAATTGGGTCCTGGGGATCTGAACTTGGGTCCTCAGGTTTTTGCATCAAGCACTCTTACCCCTGAACCAATGTCTTAGCCCTCCCTAATTCTTACGTTCTCAACTAATTGATCTGATTTTACTCTGACTTAACTTTAGGAAGTTAAATACTTACAGAATTCAGGAGAAGCATAACACTCTTTAAGCATGATCCTGTCTGACCATTTGCACACGGATGAAGGTCAACACTAACAGACAAATCTTCATTCTGTAAAAAAATATATTTTTTTATTCCAGTATTTTTTCATATCATTAATTCTGGATATACATTTATCTTGGAGATTAATTAGTCTCAAAAGACTGTTCCTACTATTTTTATATTCTCTTTTGAGCTCCATATCTGCATCCCTCTGCCTTTTAAAGTTTTAAAAATATTTATGTCATTTTATGTGTGTGTGTGTGTGTGTGTGTGTGTGTGTGTACACATACCACAGTACACATGTGGAGATCAGAACAATGTATGGGAGTTTGTTCTTTCCTTCCATCATGTGGCTCCCTCAGAGAGAACTCAAGTCGTCAGGCCTGGAGGCAAGCACCTTTACCCACTGAACCATCTTGCTGTCCCTCTGCCTTTTTATGAAAAGTCCCAAACTTAATTTATATTAAGTTCTTCCAGTCTCCTTTTCTAATGATCTTTCTCACAGATTCATATAAATCCATTTAGTCTATGTCAAAAAATAAATCACAAATGCACACATATACCAACCTGATATCCTGTTGCTGCTCGTTCCTCTTCTATGTGATTCTGTCTCACTATAAAATCCAAAAACTCATCCAAATCGACTTCCTCAAAGCATGTTGTGCTTTAGCCACACTAGTCCACCTGTTCTTTCTTCCTCACTACAAGGTCTCCATTTCAATATTCTCTGCTGTGACTACTGCCTCATAGCTACCACACTTTAAATTTACATATTTGTTGTATGACTGTATTTCACTGGTTGTAAATACAGTCTCCCTCACTCCCACGGGGATATTTTAATCTAAGAACAGACAGAGAAAGGAAGGAAAACTAAGCTAGTAAAACTGCTAAATGAGTTTTTACAAGCTAGAGAAGGACCATTTCTGAAGCATCATTCTACAATGTAATCTCTCCTCTCTTCCCTGATCTTTTCCTCACTCTCCCCTTCCTATAGCATAAATGAAAACATATGATGATAAAATGTATGAAGTCCTATGGGTGGGCTATGGAGGGTTACAGATAGAAAAGGGAGAGCTAAATATGATTAATATGTATGAGATCCACAAAAATTCAATAAAAATATTTTTAAAATAGATGAGTACAAGCAGCCAAATACAAAAACTGAGTACTTCATGATTCCATTTACTTTAAAAACAGGCAGTAGCAATCTATAAGAACAAATGTCATGTCAGAATGCAGTAATTTTGGAAGGGTTTTTATTTCATGTTCCAAACTAAGATCATTTGTATTAAGTACTATACAAATTTTTCCTTTAGAATAGTCAATGTTTAATTTGGCTAGCATCTCATCTGAACTTATTTGAAGAAATATTAACAGCTAGTTTGCTTATAAACATTGAAAAGTTAAAAAAAGTCCACATTCAAATAGCTGAAAAGTAAACCTAACAACTAAATTACAAGGGCTTAGTTCTTTCCTAAAGAACAGCTCTACTGAATCAAAAAGCAGGTGCTGAAGACTACTAAAACCAAGCTATTCTAATTTTCCAAAACATTATCACAGGGTACACAAGTATCTTAATTCTCAATACAGGTTTTACAACTGTTAGAAGCAATTCTACTAAATGCTAAAACAAAGCCAAGATTAAATCCCTTCGGGTAACAGTTAAAATTAACATACACTTTTGTCAGATGAGTGCTTACATTACTAAGTTTTTTCTTTATCTACTCCACCATACTGTTAATTGACAAAGTCAGTCTTACATACAAAGAAGGACCTTTTTGTGCCTCTTAAGAATATCCAAGAATATGCACTAAAGTGACTTATAAAATTGTCTCTAGGTTTTTCTGCTTCATTTTGTCATATATCTAGATTACAAATTACCTTTAAAATAGAGGAATGATCACCATATGTGTTCAGAGGTTTTAATAATTAGTCCCATTTTTCAAATGAGAAGTTCCAGCCATGTAACAAGGTATGCTAACATATGGTCACACTTAACTATCATGTTCTACATAGTGACATGTGCAGTCCCTTGGGGGTGGGAGGAATAATGATAAACAGAGGCCTGTTCTGTGACTTCAAAATAAAAGGTGGTAAACATTAGTGAGGCATTTTTAAAACAACTTATGAAATATTTTATTCAGCATACATAATTTTTAACAGACTTACAAAATTGTATTTAAAATTTTTTTTTATTTTATGTGTATTTTGCCTGTATGTATGTATTAAGTGTATTCCTGTGTGAAATGCCTGTGGAGCCAGAAGAAGGGTTCAGATTCCCTGGAACTGGAGTTGGTAGCTGTCATGTGAGTGCTAAGAACTGAACTCAGGTCCTTTGTAAGAGCAGTCAGTGATCTTAACCACCAAGCCATCTCTCCAGCCCCTATTTATTTATATTTTATGTATATAAGTGTTTTGCCTGTGTGTATATAAGTGTACTGCATGTGTGCAAACCTGGAGGCCAGAAGGGGAAGTCGGATCCCTTGGAACTAAAGTTACAGATGGTTGTTAGCCACCATGTGGGTGCTGGGAACCAAACCCAGGTCCTTTGGAAGAGCAGCCAGTGCTCTTAACCTCTCAGCCATCTTTCTAGCCCCTGTAAGAGAGTCTTTTAATCCTCAGGTATCTAAGAACTTAGTATGTGGTAGGCACTGTACCAAGTGCTGAAAAAAATCCATTATTTCCCCTTCTGTGATATAGATCTGACCAGGGATTCATACACACTGGGCAAATGCTCTATCACTGAGCCATACAAACAACCCTCTATAAAATCATGACAAAAATTACATGAAGCTCAGTTTTAATGTCCATAAACCCAGTTTGTTGATATACACTGATGCTCTTTTTTTTAGTTGAATAGTTCCCTGGATGGTTTGCAATGTCTATATCTTTACTATCTTGTCATTAATAAAAAAAGGTTTATTGACCCCTACAGTATGATACTCTTGATCCTCTTTTCCTTCCTCCTCTTTATGTATCCACTCCAACAGCCCAAAATGGCAGACAGATCGATGCACTTTTACTTCCTTGAAAATATATTGAACAAAATCTTCTATATTGATCTATAGAGTATTAAATGCTGTGTGGGTGTGTCTGTGTGTTCCTTACTTAATAGTAACTTCTCTAAAAATCAAAAGAACCTATCATCTAACAAAATACCAAAAAGCATTTGATCAAATAAATAGGTGAGAACTAAGAAAATGACCCACCTCCTCTCCCGTGAAGAACAAAGTGGGTAGGGAAGAGAACTGAACATGGGATCAAATATGAGCTAGAAATGCATAAATTTGGAATCTTAATTTTTTTTTTACTGAGAAATACAGAAACATAACCTGTCTTCTTTCTAAAAATAAAGGTTTATTTTCTCTAATTACAAAAGAACTACTTGATTTACCAATCAAGAACAGAAAAAAGGGCCAGCTAGATGGTTCAGTAGGTAAAGAAATCTACCACCAAGCCTGACAACTTGAATTCAATTCCTAAGACCTACTGGTGGAAGGAGGGAATGATTCCTGCAAGATGTCCTCTGACTTCCACAAGCACGCTTTGACACACATGTGCCCCACACATACACAGCTGTGCACACAAAATAAAAATGCAATATTTTAAAGAATAAAAAATTAACAGCCCTTTCCCATAGTTCAGTTGTTCTTATTTTGTTTTAAGAATCTTTTACACTTTAAAAAAAATTATTGAGAAACACCCAAAGTTTAATTTATAGGGGTTACCAATACCTATTGTAAGCTGAAACTGAAAAAAAAAATAGATTAATGTTTTAAATCCCTCCTTTCTGTTATTACAAAGATGTAGCAGTAAAGAAGGCAATAAAGAATACAGGTGGGCCTTGCTGTTTTGACCTGTGATAAGGCATCATTTTCATGATCCATGACTTTTACACAATCAACAAAATGTCTACAGATTAGAAAAGGTAAATATCACCTTAGTATTTTTTAATAAAATTAATTTTGATATCATGATCACATGAAAGGGTCTTGGTGATCCTGTTTGGATTGAATTATATCCTTCTCAAATTCATATGTTGAATCCATATGCCAAAGTGACACAACAGATGATTCTTGACTCAAGATGGTTCTAGCTATTTTTCTACTTTATGATGGTATGAAAGCATACACATTCAGTAGACTGTAGAACTGTATTTCAAGTTTGATATTTTCCCAGACAATATGTGGTACAATACCACATATTACACTAGCCCCCAACCATGAGATCATGAGGTGAAACAACTAACATGACAGCACCGTGTACCAGCATTTTGTTTTGTGACTTCACATTCCATCATGCCAGGCTGTGATCTTCAGAAAGTTAGGAATTATATGCTGAATGTATTTCAACCTACCAGATTTTCAACTTACCAGGGTCCATTGGATATGATCCTATCATAAATTGAGGAGCATCTGTACTTGGAGATAGAATGTTTCAGGAAATAAGGTTAAAAGAAGTCATAAATGTGGACCCCTAATCCAATAGGAGTGCTGTCCACATAATAAGAGAATCAAGAGCACCCTGTTTTGGTCTTCCAGTATGTTCATACCTTTAGCATCTTGCTTTTTGTTATTGCTGTTTTGAGACAGCATCTTATTATGTAGCCCAGGCTAGCATGAAATCTCACTAGGTAGACTAGGCAGGTCTGGAACTCATAGCAATCCTCTTCCCTCTTGCCTCCCAGGTGTTGGGATTCCATATGCATGCCACTATTGCCAAGCCTATTATCTTAGCTCTCTGAGTTTTCACTCTTTTGTACCTTCAGCATCTGGATGATCTATGGCTAGGGAGAGTTGAGTCCCTAGCCATGCAAAGTCATGCAAAGTTAATTTTCTCTTTGAGCTTTCAGATCATTCTAAGAAACTATTCTCCACTAGTTGTCTTTGGCTTCTCATTGTCCTTCTAACACCTGGTAAAAGTGGACATAAAAGAGGACAAACAGCTTAGTCTTTAGACCTATGCTCTTCTGTGCCTATGTGGACACACATGAATATGTGCACATGTGTTCACATGATCACACAGAAGAACATGTACTCAGAATCTCTTTTTCCTTGGAGATATACCAATGTTCTTCTACATCCAATTGATTTAAATTTGAGTATTTTACTTGATAGCTCAATAAATTCAATCTACTAGGAAAGTCAAGAGCAAAAGGCTAGCTATAAAAACTAGAAACCAGGCTAGGCATAGTGCTGCACACCACCTTTAATTCCAGCACTCAGGAGGCAGAGGCAGGTGGATCTCTGTAAGATTGAGGTTGGCCTGGTCTCCATAGTGAGTTCCAGGTCAGTTGAGGCTGCAGGGAGACTGTGTCTCAAAAAACCAAAAATCAAAAACCAAACCAAACAAAAACAAAACAAACAACAAAAAGCAAACAAAACGAAACAAAAAAATCCTCCTAGAGACCATAAAGTGTAATTATGAACATATAAAAATAAAAATTCTAAGCCGGGTATAATGGTGCATGCCTTTAATCCCAGCACTTGGGAGGTAGAGGCAGGCAGATCTCTGTGAGTTTGAGGCCAGCCTGGTCTAGAGAGTTCCTCAAAAAGACCTAAATAAATAAATAAAAATTAAAAAAATAAAAACTCTAAACAATGAAAAACAATCTTATGATCTGATAAGCAACCAAATTAATATCTGTCCCCTCGACATGAAAAAAGAACAAAAACAGGCAATATACAATAGTCTATGCAAATTGAAAATTAAAATATATCCAACCATATAACCGAATTAAATTAAGATTAAGGGAAATGTGATGATTAATCTTGATTGTCAACTTGATTGGACTGAGAAGCCCCAAGGAGATTAGTAAAGCACTTCTCTGCATGTGTCTGGGAGGGCATTTTAAGAGAGGGTTAGTTAAAGGGAGAAGAAGCCATCCTAAATATGAGTGGCACTGTCCACTAGACTGGGAACCAAATGGAATAAAAGGTAAAGGAGGAGGAGGCCTGCTAAGAAAGGCATTTTGCTTCTTGGTCTCTATGAGGTAAGCCCCTCTGTACTGTCATGCCCCCCTCACCTCCCAAACTGTGAACCAAATCAGCTCTTTCCTCTCGTTTCCTTCAAGTATTTTGTCACAGCAATAAACATATGACTATATAAAAAGGTGATTTCTTTCATCTATCAGATCGGCAAAAAATAGAGACTGACAAAATCCATCATGTGTAAATGTCTAGAGAAATTAAAAAATGCCCTATTATGGTTTAGAGTACAAATTAGCATAGCCTTTCTAGAATTACTAAAATAATTAAAATGTACAATTCACCTACTAAGAATCTGTTTTTATCATATAATCAAAAGCACAAAGATATATAAATACAGGACAGTAATTCTTTTTTTAAAATTTTTATTTATTATTTTTAATTTTATATGTCTACGTGTATTGCCTGCATGTAGGTAAGTGCACCCATGTCGTGCAATGCCCATGGAGGTCAGAAGAGGCTGTCGGATCCCCTGGGACCGGGGTTATGGACAGTTGTTAGCTGCCATGTGGGTGCTGGGATTTGAACCTGGGTCTTCTGCAAGAACAACCAGTGTTCTTAACTGCTGAGCCATCTCTCTAGCCCTGGGACAGTAATTCTTAACTAAGACCTGCACAGAAAACATTTGGTAATGTTTGGAAAAATATTTGTCACATCTCAGGATGGAAAATGCTACTAATGCCTGGTGAATCAAGATCAGAGATGTTGCTGAACTTTGTATAGTACATAGGACAGCTGCCACAAAAAATAGTTATGATCCAAAATGTCAGTAGTGTTGAAATTGAAGAACCACAGTGGAGGAGGATCAGTGGCTTTTAACATTATTGCTAACATTGTTTGTCACAGAAGGGAATTTTTTTAAGGTAAAATTCTGTATACCTATTGTCTATGCAATGAGCAAGTGGGAATCAATATACATTAAAAGGTCAAATTGATTGGTGGATGTAGCTCAGTGTTTGGGTACTTGCCTAGCATACATGGGTTTGATTGCCATCACTGGAAAAAAAAAGAAAGAAGGGATGGAGGGATGGAGGGAGAGGAGCAGTCAAACTGCTAAAGTATTCTGTTTCCTAAACTCACCATCCTTTTTGCTTGATGATTAAGTTGATGCTGCCTAATTGCCTGAGAGCACGTAAGCACTCTCCTTTCACCGTTAATGTGTCAAAACCACATGAGGACTAACAGTGCCACTAGTACTATCACATACCTTTCACACTGTAGACAGAACGTGACAATGAATAGAGTAGGGTTAAACATGAGGTATGGGAAAATGAGACATAGGTATATACTAATTCCTAAGGCAGCCTCCTATAATAGAAGGATACAGACATCAATAACAAACTGGACCTAGGAAATATAAACTCAGGACCTTTTTTGTTTAGAAGTTTCCTGAACACACACACACACACACACACACACACACACACACACACACACAAATGAAATCTGAACTTCTGGAAAATATATTCAATTGAATACTGCAGTGCCAAAGTCAGAGTATTCAAAGGGGGTGGGGAAAGAGACTGATTTGCATATACATACACATTTGGTTTTGACACATTAACTGTGTGAGAGGAGCGAGGGAGGGAGGGAGGGAGGGAGAGATGAGAGAGAGAGAGAGAGAGAATGCAAAGGAAGTCTCAGGAAAGATGAGGACTAAAGTGCTCCATAACTACCATTTTCAAATCGTTTCAAAGTAAGGTGTTTAAATAAATATTCCAGGAAAGGGGCCAGGTAGATAAGCAAACTCCCCTCAACTCAATTCATAGTACCAATTCTTTCCACCTCTTAATTTTAATTAATTAATTTTAGTCTTTTTGAATAGTCTTGTAGCCCTGGAACTTGATATGTAGGCCAGGCTGGCCTCACAGAGATCCACCTGCCTCTGCCTCCCGAGTGCTGGGATTAAAAGCATGTGCCACCACCCTCAGCTTCCATTTCATAATTTAAGTGGAGTGGGTAGAATAGATAGAAACTAAGGTGCTCCAAAGCAAAAAATTCTAATTTAGCCAAGCAGAAGAAAGATTGCATCATGCATTAAAACTAGCACTTCTTTTCAAGTATCAGGTAATCACATCATCCTACCAACCCAGAGATATTTTCCCACTAAATTTTAACACATATACTTACCTCTTAATGGATTGGCTTACAATGGCAATATTTACCAATATGTATCTGAAATTTTATATATAAAATCTCATTCTCCTTTTCCAAATGTCATCCTTTGTATCTAATAGAAAAATATTTCTTTCATTGGGATCCTAGTATAAATAAATGCTTTCAAAAATTAATCCCATCTTAGCTTATCTTTTGAATAAAATTAAAATTTTACATATGCAAAACAATATACAAAATTCTTTAAAAATACACAAAAATAAGAATTAAATTTTCCCATAGTATTTTCGATGCTTCCAAACACAGCCCGAACATTTAATGGTAAAATCTTGAACACATTTGTTGTATAAGTTAAACAAACTGAATTATATAAAATTTGCTACACACACACACACACACACACACACACACACACTGGTTAAGTTGAATCACTGAAACACAACGTTAAGGGAGTGGAGTGGGGAGGGAACTGGAGAGATGGCTCAGCAGTTAGGAGCATATACTGCTCTTCAAGAGGACTTGCGTTCTGTTCCCAGCAACCATGTCAGGTGGTAACTTCAGTTCCAGGAGGGCCCAACATCTCTAGTCTCTGTGGGCACCTGCACTCATATGCACATACACAGACATGAATACACGCACACACACATATAATTAAAAATAATAAAAGCAAACCTTTAAAAAACAAAACAAAAACTACCATAATCAGTTAGGAAATCATGAGTTCTAGGTCTTGGCCTCTGCGATCCATTAAGTTTGTTATGTGCTGAGTTCACAGGCTAGATGCAGAATCTTCAGTAAGCTAACTTCAAATGAGAGGAGTTGGAAAGTCAAACAGGATAGTAGACAGTATGAATGGATCAATGAAAACTAATCGCTCTTATATTGTTAAAACTGAAAGCACATTTGTTTCACTGATTTTGATTCTAAGGTCATATTAGAATGTGGAAAAGGACAAAGAACTTTCAGCAATTTGGAAAATTATTCTTTTTCAATTTCACATAGGTTTTCAAAAAGGTGTCCCATTTAATTTTAAATCTAAAACAAGCACAAGTGAATGTCTGACAAGAATAAATTAAGGACTCCATTCATAAAAGAATTGCCACTTAAGACCTAATTAGCTCATGGGAAAGATGCTTAAACTGAAGCAATTAAACAATTAATAGGGTCAAAGAATCTATTAAAGATTCTTGTGAAATGCTGACCACAGTAGGAGAGTTTAAAAAACACATATTATGTTTAAATTCTTCTCAGGTTTAAATTTACTAAAGCAATAAAGTTAATATAAGTAGTAACATCAGATTCTTAATTATGAATGAGAAGATAGTACAAAACATGTACTCTTTCCTATTTAGCCATCTGGAATATACTACAAACTCCCCAAAAGCAAGAAAAATTTGCAAGTATAATTACACTCTGGGATTACTAGCATGATATGCTTCAATAAATACTCCTAATAAGATCGGCTGATATAATAACTGACATGAAATGGATGAGTCTCCATTATCTGGCTATTTGTTCTTACTAAATTCTCAAGAAATTGTCCATGGAATAGAGGAGGAAAAAGAAAAAAATTAAAACTTCACAAGTATCTTGCAAGGATGTAGTAATGACACACTGTACATGCAGAACAGAAGAGATGATCTAAGATTTGCAGAGACCTAAGTCTCTGTGTCTTCCTGTCTTCCCTCACTGTCCTCCACTCACTCCAAATATGGCATAACTATCTGTGCTCTGATAAAAACTGACATAAAGGCCAGGCATGGTGGCGCATGCCTTTAATCCCAGCACTTGGGAGGCAGAGGCAGGCAGATCTCTGAGTTCAAGGCCAGCCTGCTCTACATTGTGACTTCCATTCCCTCTGGGCCTACAGGGAGACCCTGTCTCAAAAAAGACAAAACAACCCCCTACGCCCACAAAACCAACCAACAACAACAACAACAACAAAAACTGGTGTAAAGACTGGAATGCAGCTCAATCATCATCCTTGCCTAGCATGCATAAGGCTTTGAGTTCAATCTTCAGTGGAGGGAAAAATGGATTATTAGAATATATTAACTCAAATTGGCTAAATTCCAGTTGGCTGAAAGCCAAATAAGAAAAAAACATTCATATTTCCTCTTTGTGGTTTTGGTCACTGAATGTGTAGCTACTTAACTGGAAAGGTTAAGTAAAGGAAAAACGCCAGCTAGAATTTCTAAAAATATTTTATTTATCATTTTTATTTCATGGGTATGAGTGTATTGCCTGTATAGGTGCACCTGTATTGTGCAATGCCCATGGAGGTCAGAAGAGGGTGTTGGATCCCGTGGAACTAGAGTTAGGGATGGTTATTAGCTGCCATGTGGGTGCTGTGACTCAAACCCAAAGGTCCTCTGTAAGAGCAGTCAGTGCTCTTAACCATTGAGCCATCTCTCTAGCCCCCAGCAAGGATTTTTAAGCATAACTCCGGCAGCTGAGCAATGGAGGCAAGAGAGTTGTTATGACAGAATTACCCAGATATAATGAGTAATGGGATTAAGTAGCAATATTTGGAGTGATAAGACACTTGACAGGAACTGGGAGTGACAAAGAGAGGCCAAATTATCTGTCTGCATGTGCAAATTACAAAACTATTTATGTTTACTGCAAAACTTCAGAGAATATAAGTAAATGAAAAGAAAAAAATTAAAAATTGAAATAATCCATAACTGTACTACCTAGACTTAATTAAAGTGAACATCTGCATAAGCATTCTTCTACAAATATAAACACATACTTAGTTTTAATGATTATAAAACCATAATGCACATATTAATGAAATTATGTATAAGGCTTTAGATCTGTTCCCATTTTTTTTTTCTATTAAAGACAACATTATAATGAGCATCCCCTGGCTAAAACTTTGTTTACACTTCTGGAAAACCAAGGTTCCTGGCATAGGAGACTCATTAATGTGATTTAGCCAAACCTGGGCATATGGGAGGTAACAGATGTCTGAGGGAAGGCTAATGAATTCAATTATGTACACATTAATTACAAGGTGGCAGCAGGACATCTAAGAAGACAAGTGCAGCTGACTTTGAAGGAAGTGGGATGTAAGGCTTTTGGAATCACTTACATTGAAGCTGTAGTGTAGTGTATGAGGTGACTAAGGAACAGTATAAAAGAGGAGAATGCGGGGCTGGAGAGATGGCTCATCGGTTAAGAACACTGGCTCTTCTTGCAGAAGACCTGGGTTCGAATCCCAGCACCCACATGGCCACTAACAACTGTCCGTAACTCCAGTTCCAGGGGATCCAATACCCTCTTCTGTCCTCCATAGGTATTGCACGACACAGGTGCACTGACCTACATGCAGGCAATACATGCATACACATAAAATAAAAACATTTTTTAAAAACTTAAAAACCAAAAAAGGAGAATGCATTTCCTCTTCTCCAGGAACACTGCAGTATTTAGGGGGAAAGGCAGTGAAAGATGGAAGAACAAATAAAAAAGACAGGATATGGATAAAGGTAAAAAGAAAACAGAAATTCAGAATGGAGAGTCTGTAATGTCCAGTTTAAAAAATTATTTGTGGGGAGGGCTGGAGAGATGGCTCAGCAGTTAAGAGCACTGGCTGCTCTTGCAGAGGACTTGGGTTCAATTCCCAGCACTCACATGGCAGCTAACAATCATTCGTAACTTCAGTTCCAGGGGATCTGACGCCCTCTTCTGACTTCTGCGGGCACTGCATGACACAGGTATACTTAAACACATGCTGGCAATACACTCATACACATAAAATAAAAAATAATAAAATATTTAAATATTTAGACCTGCCCAAACAATCACAACCAATTTTTAGGTAAGCCAAAAGACTTAGCTAAGTTAACCCCAATTAGGTATTATTGTTTATCCTCAGAGGCACCTGAAAGTCAACATGTCCCAGTGTCACTACAATATGCTGCTATGCTCATCCATCCTCCCCAGCTTCATGCCAATGAAGATCCAAGAAATCAAGTATATTATGATACGTTTGTGGGATAGCACTATAAAGTCTCATAAGAATACATCTAAAAGTGTTTCTTTCTTTTCAATGCTTTGGCTAGTCATGGTATGCTAAGATCTCTGTGAGATCCAGGCTAGCTGCAGATACACAGAGACCCTGTCTTAAAAACTGAAACAACAACAACAAAAAAACAAAAAAAAAGTTATTCACCCAATGAATAAATGATCACTTCCACCCTCTGAACATCACTGTTCTTTTTCCTTCTCACTCTCTTTTCCCCAGATAAATAACAGGTCTAAACAGTAAGCATAGAGATGAAAAAAAAAAGATATTTAATAGAAAATGCAATGTTCATGTAAATATAGCCATTTTCATTTTACTTTAGAAAACTGTTTAAGTAAGCCAAAACCTAAAATAGGTCCAATACTGACCCAATACAAGCGCATACTTTTCCAGTGTCCCTGATATTTTCATGTCAGATAAATGGAACATCTTTTAGTAACAACAAATATGTCTCGGATTTCATGTTGTCTCTTCTTGGGGCTTACTACTCTTAATAACTTTATATTCTCATCTTTCCTTTGGAAAACGGAAGCCAAAACAAATTCTTCAGAGGGCAGTTTGAATCTTAACACTAACCATCTACTATATACCTAGCCATATATTACAGGTTCTATTTAAATTTTCAAAACCCTATAAACAAAAATAATTATCCTCCTTTACTAATAAGGGAATCAGAGCTCAGAAAATACATATTTGTGCCTAAAGCTACCCATGAATTGAAGCCATCGCTCCTTTGTTATTCTGCTTTGCCAATGTCCATATTGAATCAACATGAATATGTATATAATAACTGAAATGTATTTTTCCTGCTATATTCTACAATGGTAGGTATCCTTTGAGAGTCAATAAAATGAATCTGTAAATTATCTGGAACACATAAAGATAGCAGGCTAAGATTACTTGCTCTGGAATCTGATGACTGGTTTCATATATCAATTCTGCTACCTAGTAGCTATGTAATTTGGGATAATTTATTTCCTCTGTGCTTCAATTTGTTAACTATAAAATTGGGGTAGCAGCAGTAGCTACAGAGTTGTTATGAGGAATAAATGATGACATGTGAAGAATCAAGTCCAGTATGTAATAACAGAAATATTAATAGCTGGGACTACTATATGCTTACTATATTTCATAATAAGCCACCTTATTTTCAGTAAACATTAGGTGTTGTTATTTGACAATTTACATAAAGGAGTAATGGGGCTGGAGAGATGGCTCAGTGGTTAAGAGCACTGGCTGCTCTTGCAGAGAACCCAGGTTCAGTTCCCAGCACCCACAATTGTGGCTAACAATTGTTTGTAACTCCAGTTCTAAGGGAGCCAACACCCTCATCTAACCTCCATGGGCATTGCACAACATGGGTACACTTACATACATGCAGGCAAACCCTCATACACATAAAATAAAAATAAAACAAATCCAAAAAATTTTAAGTAAAATTAAAAAAAATTAATGTCAGTAGTTCTCAACCATTGCTGAACAAAACAAACAATAACAACAATAACAGCAACAAAACCATTCCTCACTGTCCACATTGTATTTGCTCTCCAAAACTCAGGAACCAACTGGTTCCTAAACTAAAGCTCCAAGTTGTCCTTCACCGTCACAGTGATACACAAAGGTATCACAGGGTGCTTTCAATTTGGAGGAAACACCTGCCAGACACCAAATGCACTATTTCAGTTCAATGCTAAATCTAACAACATTTCCTTTTGATAACATCTTATCTTTGTGAATCTGAATGTATTGATGATTGCCATAATAAAGAGCAAGCATCAAATGAAAATCAACATGAAACAGGAGATGAAGGCAAGGTTTGAGAATTTATACATTATTCTCAGGCATATGCATTCCACTACCAAGAAATTAGGCTTATTATGAATAAAACAGAATACTCATTTTCATTTAATTTATGTGAGCCCCTTTATTTCAAACAGCTAGTAAGTTGTTAAGAGCCCCCTTTTTTTCAAACAGCTAGCAAGTTGTTAAGGTAAGACTATTAATCTGTTTGAACTTAACCAGATAATAAATGGAGTTGTTATGTATTTCTTTGACTGAATGACACCATGACTTGGGAAAGCTTGGGAATCTGTGAACTATGCATTTAGCATGGCATCCCTCACTATTATGAACTAATATGATCTGAAAAGTATAGGTGGTGAAAGACACTTGTATGGACAAACTAAATGCAGTAATGAACAAAAGACTGATAAATTTCATGGCAAAACTGAGTTTTATATGCAAAAGTTATATGTGAATATCTAATGTATGCTTTATTATATAAAATTTCTAAATGGTACATTGAAAAGCTTTCAGCAAATTCAAGTTCATGAGTGAAGTGAGATTTTTTTTAACCTGTCCACTACTGTATCTCTACTATTTTAACTCCTGGCATATACTTAGTAAGTACTTTTTGACTATTTCACATAGAGTATTTTGGCTTTCTACTTTGATTTGTTTATATGATTTTAATTTATCAGAAATTTTATCTTGGGGCTGGGGAAATGGCTGTTTTTTCAGAAGACCCAGGTTCAAATCTCAGCATCCACATGGCAGCTAACAACTATCCATAACTCCAGTTCCAGGGGATCCGATGCCCTCTTTTGTCCTCTGTGGGTACTGCGTGACACAGGTATACTTGCACACATGCAGGCATAACACTCATACATAAAAAAATAAAATTTTATCTTGGTAGAAATTGGTCCATCATAATTTTCATAAATATTTGTTCTGTTTTTTTGTGCAATAAGCATATTTCCCAGCATGGAAAAAAACCTGAGTGTATTCTAGGAATACAAGTATTTATACAAAGATAAATACCATTCACAAAACTCACAGATTAAAATGTAAACCAAATGATCATCAGCTTAACAGTTATTGGTAAACATTTGGTTAAAGTCAACATTTCTAATAAAATTTCCATTTATTTGAAAAAAAATTTTTTTGGGAGAGGGTCTCCCTGGCCTGGAACTCACTATGTAGACCAGGATGGCCTCAATCTTACAGATATCTGTCTGCCTCTGCCTCCTGAGTCCTGAAATTAAAGGTGTGTGCCACTATGCCCAGCTTAATATTTACTTTTATTATCTTTAAAATTATGTTTGTCTGATACAATTTTTAGAAAAATTTTAGAGATCCTCCTTATTCATAGAGCATCCAGAGTATTCACAAAGTACTGTAGAGAATGGAGAAACAGTTGAAGTACTCACTTTAAAATTAGAAACAAAGACAGCCATTAACCACTTTTATTTAACACTGCACCCATCTAATCAGTTCAGTAACAGGTAGAAAAGGTGAAAAAGAATTATGGAAGTTATGGAAGAAACAAAACTTGGTCAAAATGTAAAAATATATATAGCATATATATATATATATGGCCCTATATAGCAGAGTCTGCATTCTTTCCATTCACATTCTACTTCCAAGAAGTCATTGAGCATGGTCATCCCTGACATTTTCCATGTAAACTGTATTGATATTTTAAGCATCCCATTTTCCATTAATTTTATGTGACAATCCCTAGCAATGCCATACATTATTTCTATATTGCAAATAAAATAACTAAAACTTTGAAAGCACAGACTACTAGGAAGAGAAAAATCTGTTTTATTTGGTAGAAACTGAGGTATAGAATATTGAGGTTGATAAAATTCAGTATAGTTTTACTTTAGTACTTCAAGTTCTATGTATATCACTAAAATTACTATAAATACAACCCAAAGATGAAATTTACTACTGAAGAACAGAAATATGAAAGGGGCTGGAGAAACGAAAACAGGAAGGAATCCTGTGACAGAAAGAGGCTGCTATCTGCAAAGACAGCAAGAAGGTGGCTAAAACACAGTGACTCTGAACCAAGGACTAACCAGTTAATGGTGCTGTTGGGACTATGGAAAAGCAGAACAATGAAAACAAAAGCTTGCACAGTGCAAGGGAAAAAGGGACATAAACACAGATAAGATCAATGTTACCCTCCAAAGTACCTAATACTTTTATGGACTTCTGAGATTGTAAACATGTCAACTATACTTCCTAGAAAAGTAAAAAGTCACACTTAGAAACTTCCTGATTGTAGAAAGTTGGAATATTGCAAATCCAGAGCCAAATCATCTTCGACTATCTTTAGCCCCCTTAAAAGTTATTCATGCCCACCTCTGTGTCTAATCTAATATCCTGCTTGACTATCAGGTAAAGCCTTTGGAATGTATTCTTAGAAGATCAGCAGCTTCTGTCAACCCCAAAGCTAAGAACATCAGCAGGCAGTATCTCCAATCTACAGCAGTTTTCTGTTTTCTGTAACCTGGTATCTGATGCTTCCACCAAAGCCATTTGGTAAATGCATTGATTTGTGACTTCTTTTTGTACTGTGACTATCAAAAGAGCATGTACTGCTTTCACAATGGAACATGTTATTTAGGGTAACCAAGCCATGGTCAGTCATATTTGGTTCTAAATAAACTCTTCAATTCCCTTTGAGGTGAGAGTCATGTAGTGCATCAATAAATGAGATCGAGGAATGGGGAGTAAAAGAAAAAAAGGTTAATTACAAAACTGGGCAAAGCTACCATTCTAGGTCACCCAGGTTCTAAATTTAAATAGTAGGATTAAGGCTGAGACATATATAAACAATCATACATAATAAAGATACTTCAGATTGACAAAGTTTAATTTAAAATAAGATATATAGTCCCCCTTTTAGGTTTTATCTCTCTTTCTCTCTGTGTGTGCACATGGCTAATGGCTATCGTCTGGTTTCTAATTTTAAATGAACGCTTCAACTATTTCACATTTATCTATAATACTTTGTGAATACTCTCAATACTCTGTGGAATAAGGATATTAAGTTTTTTTTTCTAAAAATTTTATCAGGATTTTTTTGAGACAGGGTATCCTTGTAACCCCAGCTGGCTTGGAACTCACTATGTAGACCAGGCTGGCCTTAATTTCACAGCTCTGCCTGCCTCTGCCTCCCAAGTGCTGGAATTAAAGGCAAAAGGCAACAGGCGTGGGATGGTTAACTTTGTGTGTCAATTTAATTATGCCATTGATTTCAGATATCTAATCAAACGCCAATATAAAATTCACTGGGAAGTTTTTTTTACATGAGAATCAGTAAAACCAGTAAAATGAATTATGCACCATATTGTGTGTGAGCCTCATTCAGCGAGTTGACAGTTTTAAGAGAGAAAGAGACTTGAGGTCCCTCAAGGAAGGGAGAATTCTGCCTCAAGCCTCCATCAGGCTTGCCCATAATGTCAACTCCCCCCCTTAGTTGCCAGCCTAATGGTTATCTTCTATATAGATTTCATACTGACAGGTCCCTCAATCATAGGCCCATGCCTTAAAGCCCCGCTCCCTACAAAACACACACACACACACATACACACACACATACACACACACACACACACACACACACACAGAGAGAGAGAGAGAGAGAGAGAGAGAGAGGAGAGAGAGAAGAGACTATGACTTCTTACAATAGTCTACAGTTTAAAGTCTTTTAGAGTAGTAACTAAAGGGGGTCCAAAGATTGATTCTCATGCCCCTCAACTGGCTTGTTCATTTTTTAAAAATTAAGGATTTAAAACTGATATTGGTAATGTTTCTATTCTTAAGAACTTTGGAAAGGGTTGAGATGACAGATAAACTAAAATTATGTGATATATATAATTAAGGTTATAAGTCTAGGATTCTAGAAAAGAACATACAACTGAGCTTCCTACACTAGCAGAATCGCAAATTCTTATAGCTAAAACACTGTTCATCATATGTTAACCCTTAGAAACAATGGCATACTCTGTATATATAAAGTAAAAACATAAATAAAAGCATAGCATATTAAAACAAAGTACAAATATTATATTGTTAATATTCCTTTGCATGAACTGAACTGGCTAAGGAATCTTGAGATAGGACTTAGAATGCTGAAGGATCTTCTTCAAACTAGATAAGCCAATAGATGAACTGGGATTGGAAGCTCA
>NW_008330570.1:1066685-1072269 GCF_000622305.1 Nannospalax galili
ACACAATCTTTAGGCTCATAAGTTTCTAGTATACCATGTAAAACAAATATTGTAAAATGGCAAGAGCCTTTAGTTCAGTTCTCTGAAATATTATAGTACATTAAGTAATAAAATCCTTATTTTGAAACATTTTTAAGTATGAAAAATGATGAAAATTCAAGTTTATTTAAGAATACTTTGAGTTAATTTTCTTTTATACTTATAACTATATTCTCAAATATTAAACAAAAATTCAGGAGGTAAGATCTAAAATATGAAATACAATCTCTAAATTGAAACATTAATAAATTACTAAGTTAAGCTAAGAGTTAAATTTCAATCAGGTAGTAACAAATAGCAATAAGATCAATATTCTCTAAGGTCATTGGTCTTGTATGTAATTAAAGAGGCTTTCTTAATTCTGGGCCAAAAGAATGTTTGTTTGTTTTGCTTGGTGCTGGAAATGAAACTCTACACCTTGTACATTGCCATGCAAGCCCTCTACTACTGAGCTACACCCTCTAGCTCAAAAACAAACAAACAAAGATGGAGCTGGCATGCACACATTTAATACCAGCACTTGAAAGGCAGAGGCAGGCGGACCTCTGTGAGATCGAGGCCAGCCTGGTCTACATAGTGAGTTCCAGGACAGCTGGGGACCCTGTCTCAACAATAAACAAAAGTGGTTTTAAACTTTATTTGGTGCTACTTAGCTCTGAAACTCCAATAAAAGCTAGAGACATTTTATCTCCAAAGAATTCTCACATGGTCAAATTTTTATAAAACTTACCAGGGGCATTTAATGATTCTCTGAAGTGGTGCATGGGACATGTACAAAGCAGTCCTAGAGATTGAACCCACTGCCTCATGCATGTGAGACAAACACTCCACCACTAAGGTATGCCCCAAGTCTTTAAAAATTGTATTTTGACACATAGTCTCCCTAAGTTGCCCAGGTTGTACTCAAACTTGGAATGACTCTTCTGCTTCTGCCTCCAACATAGTTGGGATTGCAGGCATATGCCACCATACACAACTGGAAAAAAAACCATGATTTTTATGACTGTGGGCGAGAACCTTGACTTTCAAGAACTGAAAACTGTTACAAGCTGAGCATCTTTAATACGTAAATGTGAAATCTGAACTGCTCCAAAATCTTCAACTTTTTGAGCTCCAACATGACACCACAAGTGGAAAATTCCACACTTGACCCCATATGAAGAGTCACAGTCACATGCACTAAGACTACTATGCAAAATTAACTTCAGGCTTTAGTGTATAAGGTAATATACAAAACATAAATGAATTTTGTAATTCAACTCATAATGTGTACAGATTCATAGCTCATCATAAATAAATACTCCAAAATATGAAAACTCTAAAACTCTAAACACTTCTGGTCTCAAGTATTTCAGAAGAGAGACAGTCAACTTGTAGCTTAGATAATTAGACTCTACTAATAAATCAAAGGTGCAGATAGGTGAAATCCAAATAATTATATAAAGCCACTTTCTACTCTAATGAGCCAACAGTAGTGAAAATATTTACTCAGAATTCCAAGTTTAAACAAACCTTAGATTAATTTGATTCTGTGTGGACCATTATTTAGACATAAAACTTGAATTAAAAATACAAAACTAAATAAGAATGATTAAATTTATGATAATGGTTTAAATTTCTGAAAGATTAAACACAAGTCATGTAATTTAAAAGTGGAATATAGTCTCACTACATACCAATTTATAATTAAGATTGGTTAAATATGGTAAGGTAGAATGTGAATTTTCATTAAGATACCTTTCAAACATACGAGGAAAGAAAATTGAGGGGTCTGAGATATTGCAGAGGGAAAGGAGAACTAATTACACAATTCTTTAGAGGCTAATTAAAAACAGACCAAGAAAAAAATACTGGTTTTAAGATTTTCTAAATTATCTGAAGAATAAAACCAAAAGGTGCCAGTATCTGCTCTTGTAGTCTAGTTTCAGTGTACATCTCTCAAGCATCTCTTAGGATTTCTCTTGTCTAAAATGGGTCTTCAGGGAAGCAGCAAGAAGAAAGTCTGTGATTATTTTCTGATGCAGGGAGAGGCCTTTCTAATACTGAATTTGAGGAAAATAATGACTCTACCCCAATTTTGATGGCAATAACCCTGTAAGGAATATAAAAGGAAATTTGCTGTAATATTTGTTATATTTCTTTTGTCTTTTAAAGTTAAATAACATCCAATTTTCTTAGTGAAGTTCTAAAAATTAAGTTATAAAATTAGAAATCAAGTACTTTTATTATAAAATACAAATTACAGTCTGTTTCATTCACACACACACAAAAAAAATTAAGCACAGTTATATAACCTACTAATAGCAACATGAATTCTGGATTCTTCAATATTGCACACACAAGTTATTTAGGAATTGTGAAAATAGTGCTTTGTTTATTGAATAATTATACACATTTCCTTCACATGAATTATTATACTGTATAATGGGGCCTATAGAAAGAAGTATTTCTAGATCTGCGTTTACAGCAATTCTTATAATCCTAGTATATATTCTATATTCCTATTCCTGTTCATCAAAGAACACACTTACTAGTAGCAGAGTTAAATTAGAATCTAGATTTAATGCTTCTCTCCTCTTTAGCTATTTCTTTACATTTTTGAGTACTATTTAGAACTAAAGAAATGGGCCAAGACTTCATATCCCTGTATGCAGTACAGAATTTAAAAAACAACAAATTTAAAAACAAAATAAAACACAGGGTGCTGGAGAGGTGGCTCAGTGGTTAAGAGCACTGGTTGCTCTTGCAGAGGACACAGGTTCAAGTTCTAGTACCCACATGGCAGCTAACAACTGTCCATAACTCCAGTTTCAGGAATCTGCCACCCTCTTCTGACCTCCATGGGCATTAAATGACATGGGTGCACTTATATACATGCAGGCAATATACTCATACACATAAGATAAAAATAATTTAAAAATATTTAAAAACCAAACAGCATTTTACTCCTAGGACTTGCTACTAGCCTGCTTCTGTGATATTATGAATCTGACAATTTTGAAGGGTTTCAATTTTTGCCATCTATGAAATATGGACACTGGAGCACAAGGAACTCCAAGATCTCCAATTAAAATATTTCTGTAAGTCTATATTTATGTTAGTAGCCGAATGAGTAATAAATTTAGAGTAAATCCATGTGAAAATATGAACATACACACATGTAACATAGGAAATGGCAAAGAAATGTTTTTAAAACATAATGTTAGTATTAAGAGTTTCCTTTCACAATCAGGGTCTAGATAGGATAAAGGGCCCGGAAGACTACTGGTGTCAATCCCCCAGTGCCCTCTTTATGCTTCTACTACTCTAAGGTCTACAGAGTGCAATCTAAGTGTGACTGTTTATCTTGATGACCAAAATGACTGGACTGAGAGATGCCTAGGAGATTAGTAAAGCACACCTCTGGTTGAGTTTCTAAGGAGGGTTTCCAGAAGCCATTAATGAATGGTTTACTTTGCTGATGGAGTCAAAATCTTTTTGGGAGGGCTAGAAACTGTGGAAGATAGGGCCTAGTAGGAGGAAACAGGTCATTGGGGGAAGGGGGCATCTTTAAAGGGCATATCTTCCCCTACCCCTTCCTGCCTACTCTGTCTGCCATTAAGTTCTGCTCAAGCAACCACGGATTAAACCTTCTGAAACAGTAAAGTAAATAATTTCTCCATTAAAGTTGTTTTATTTGGTATTTGTGACAGCAATGCAAAAGTAACTATTACACTAAGTATGTGCCCCCCTCCCATATCACCATTCTCTGATCCAGTTCATCTAGAGCAGGTGCAAATTTTTTTCTATAAAGAACTAGATAGTGAATATTTTAAGTTTTAGGGCATCAGAAAGCAAAGGTAGATGGATGTCGGTGAGTTTGAGGTAAGTCTGGTCTATATATTGAGTTCCAGGCCAGCCAGGGCTACATATTAAGGCCCTATCCAAACAAAACAAAACAAAATCTATATACTTACCAGTGTATCTGAGTCTATGGGGCTGGAGAGATGGCTCAGCAGTTAAGAGCACTTGGTGTTCTTGCAGAGGACCTGGGTTTGATTCCCAGGGCCCTCATGGCAGCTCACAACCATCTGTAACTCCAATTACAAGGAATCTAATGCCCTCTTCTGGCCTCTGTGGGCACCAGATATGCACATGGTGTACGTACATACATGCAGACAAAATACTCATACATATAAATAAATAAATAAATAATAAATAAATAAATAAATCTTTTTAGAAAGTTTATAGAGGGCTGGAGAGATGGCTCGGTGGTTACAAGTACTTGTTGTTCTTGCAGAGGACCTGGGTTCAATTTCTAGCACCCACATGATGGTTCATAAACCTCTGTAACTCCAGTTCTAGGGGCTCTGACGCCCTTTTCTGGCCTCCGCTGGCACTACACGCACAGGTGCACTTACATACATGGAGGCAAAATACTTATACGTATAAACGAAAAATTAAAAAAATTAGAAAAATTTAAGGCTTATAGGTTATAGCATACCACTACTTAGCTCTGCTATCTGAATGTGAAAGCAGCTATAGACTATACATAAACTAATGGGCTTTGTGGCTCTATGCCAGTAAAACATTAATTATGAGACACAAACTGCAAGACAATTTTATCTCATAAACTAGTTTGCCAGCTACTGGTATAGATCATATAAAGTGACACAGGGTGGCAAAAATCAACTATACACTAAGGAGGCATAGTTTTAAAACAGAATACTATTTTTTAAATTTCTCAGAATGGTGAGAAATATTAGCCTACTATAAGAGGGAACATGATACAGCTGAAAGTTTTCATATAGGATTTCAACATATATTATATGACTACTGAAATATAGGCTACATTTATTTGCCTACAGTGCCATCCATCAAGGAAATCCTTACTGTCAAGACTATAACTCACTTATTCTGACTCTCTGATAAGAGCTAAAGCCCACGACTATTCTTGAACTTGGTATCTTGTACCATGCTTTTAGTACTACTTCATTCCTTTCTTTCCCACCAATCTAAAGCCACAATCTGGGCCCTGAACGTCAGCAATACAATCACTTGCTTAGGAAAAGATGGCAAGGACTAGAGGGACATAAAGAAAAGGATTAAGAAAAGGGTAGAGTCGGGGCAGGCTAAGGTAGAGAACAGATAGCATTACCTCCTTTTTCCAGACTCTAAAAAAGGAATAGACTTACCATTAATTTTAATGACAACATTGTCTACTGTAGCTGCAACAAAGAATGTTTTACTTGATGTGATTTGCTCACTAATGAAAGAACTCTGTCACAGGATGGCTCAGAAAGCTTTAGTCTTACACTTTTCTCTAAATCACCCTGCTCCCAGCTGTGAAACTGACTGGTGTTTTTGAAGTTCAGGGCAGAAATTAATGAAATTGAAACAAAGAAAACAATACAAAGAATCAACAATTCCAAGAGCTGGTTCTTTGAAAAGATTAACAAGATTGACAGACCGCTAGCCCAGTTAGCAAAAAGAAAGAGCACCTCCAAATCAACAAAATCAGAGATGAAAGGGGAAACATCACAACAGACACCAGAAAGATACAGAA
>NW_008330570.1:1074084-1074433 GCF_000622305.1 Nannospalax galili
GCCCACTGAATGGGAGAAAATCTTCACCAGTGACACATCCAACAGAGGTTTAATAACCAGAATATATAATGAACTCAAAAAACAGAACCAAGACAAGAAGCAAACCAATTAAAAGATGGGCTAAGGAGCTGAACAGAGAGTTCTCAAAAGAAGAAATAAAGATGGCTATGAAACATCTTAAAAGATGTTCAAAATCACTAATAATTAGGGAAATGCAAATTAAAACCACTTTAAGATTTCCTCTTACCCCAGTCACACTGGCTAAGAGCAAGAGAATAAATGACACTAAATGTTGGAGAGGATGTGGGAAAAGGGGAACACTCATCCACTGCTGGTGGGGCTGCAAACT
>NW_008330570.1:1074626-1075943 GCF_000622305.1 Nannospalax galili
GCAGTAAAGAAAGATGAAATAATGAAATTTGCAGGTAAATAGATGGAACTAGGAAATGTTATACTAAATGAAGTAACACAGACTTAGAAAAACAAAAAACAAAAACAGCATGTGTTCTCCCTCATATGTGGATCCTAGAACCAAACCCTGATAAGTGAGTATGTATCCAGACATAACTACAGGAACCACGATAATGGAAAGGAAACAGGGAGGTAAAGGAAAAGAAAGAACTTGAAAGAGAACAGTAGGAAGCAGGCCTTAATAAGGGAGATATGGATAAAAATTGGGTTGGTTTAAGGGAGGGGGGAGGGAAGGGTACACAAGGAACGTAGGGGATAAAGGGAAAGAAGGCACTCAAGAGGGGTAGGACCACAGGAGAAGGGTATTAGTAAGGGAGAAAGGGGGGAAATGAGGGCACCTTAAGTGGGAAAACCATGATGGAGGGGTGAGACAATGCGAGAGATAAACAATGCCTCACTAGTTTTGAAAACCAGAGGGAACCATATTACTCCTACAACATACTGATAGATTATACATAGCAGATCAAGAAATACATGTCTAGGTAAGGTTTATCTGAGAACAAAACTGGTCTTTGTCCAAGATTTACCTACATGATACACAGTAATTAAAAGCACCAGACTGGTGGAACTAACCTTCTTGGATGTTTAACAGACATACTTTGAGGCCTATAATAATTTGGTCAGAGGGACATAAAGGACACTTTTTGCTCTTGCCCTTCTAGGTCGACTAGTTCCAGGGGACTATGAGCATTTCTCAAAATGTCCTGTAACGGTGGTGGGTCACCTGTCCTCTTGATCAAGGACGCCGAGGAGACTCCACCAGACGGACCTGAACCAGTGTCCAGTCTACAAAGAGGAGGGTCAACACAGAGGAATCGTTTCCACCATGCTTCCAAGCAAGACCAACCATGGTCGAGCAGGACCTTTGACTTATCTTCTTCACATAGGCGGAACTGGTAAAAGAAAGGAGCCAGGGGCTCCTTCCAAGCCCATGTGACCCCTGAGGAAAAGATCCTCAAACTACCTTAAGAGTAAAAATAAATTGGTTTATCTGGACCAACTGTATGGCCTTAAACACCCAAAAGGAAAGTATGACCAAAGATTAAAGGGGCCAATATAATTTCTTAAGAGTCCATATGCATAGGTAAAAGCTACATAGCAAGCAATAATGCCAGAGAGGCGATACCTTCTTTTGAGTTGTTGGCCAGGGTGGCCAAAGGGATTCCCAGATAGTAACCTAGCATAGAACTGGGAAAATGAATAGCAGACCCCAATCTTATCCAAAGTAATATTGACA
>NW_008330570.1:1076510-1110116 GCF_000622305.1 Nannospalax galili
CTAGTTAGTATTCATGCTCAGATGCCGAGGAGCTCAGAAGGTGGGCGACTGTGACCAGTGATAGTCATGTATATAGAGATTTGAAATGCATGTGAAAACGTCTCACTGTCAATTGCTTTGGAATGAATTCTTTTGTATGAAAAAGAAATAATAATGATTAAAAAATAATAATTAGTAGATGTGAAAAACATTACCATTGAAATCTACCTGATGACTTTATATCCATGCTCAGATGCCTAGAAGCTCAGAAAGTAACCAACAGTGACTAGTAATAATATATTTATAGAGATTAGAAATGCATGTGCAAACATGTTAATGTCAATTGCATTAAAAATGAAGTTTTCTGCATGAAACTCTGTATTTTAGTAATGAAATGGAGATCTTTTTTAAAGGTTAAAAACTCATTTAATTTTATGTCTTATAGGATTTATACTGAGTACAATGTCGTATAACTGTAATAATTCAACTGTAAACCTAAAAATGTACAGCCAATTTTGTAAGAGGATGCATCCTAGCTCAGAAAATTGTTATTGAATATGTCAATGCTGATGTAATGAAATGCTTCTTCTAAGTATGTGGTTATTAAATAATTTTTTTTAAATCTAAAATAAAATAATGAATGAAATAAACTTTGATTTTAAAAGTAAAAAAAGAAAACAGACAAAAATCATATCTTTATAGAAGTTACAATCTAAAGAAGAAAAACATTAAATACACAATTACAAACTGACCTAATATGCTATAAAGAAAAATATAAAAGGTATTTATCAGGATCTCAAGAAAAACTTCTTTGATATTTAAAAGATCTGCTAACAGCCATTTATTCTGGGTAATGGCTCCATAAAGACTCATCAAACTGGCTTTTGTTTATATTTGGAACTCAAAAGTTAAGAAATAAAGTAAATAAGAAAAAAACCTGAAGGATAAGTATGTGGTAAGCAATCTAAGCAGGACAGGGAAAAGAAGAGACAGTATTTAGAGAAGGGTAGCTCCCCTAGTTCAAATATGCACATGTACTGAAGGAATACAAGGGAGTCATCCATAAAGAAGCACCAAAAGCTAAAGGACATGAATCACAATACAAAACACCTGGCAAGATGTAACAGTTCAGGGATGTCTTTTCATCTTCCAAACAGATCTGTAAATCAATGTAATTCTCATTAGTCTTCTCATTTATGTAATTTTTCTAACTTGATGAATATATTCTAAAGCCAATGTGTAAGAATATGAAAGAATAACCAAGACAAATATTTTTGGAAAACTAACAAAAGAAAACTTCCAAGCTACATTAAAATCATATGATAAGAGCTATGTAGTGACAGAGAATTAGGTCAAAGGGACATTAGTACAGACTGATAATACACACACACATGGGAATCCTGTAAGGCTAAAACTTTAGGATGAGATTAAGGCTAGCCTGGTCTACCTAGTGAGTTCCAGACCAGCTGTGGATACAGGGAGACCCTGTCTCAAACAAAGCAAACAAAAAAACAGGACAAGACAAAAAAGATTGCTAGATAATTCCTTTACAATGATTATGAAAGCTTAATCTATTATTAAATATTCAAAAAAGAAAATCAATCAGCAAGTGACAAAAGCAACAAATCACAACTTAAGTAATACTTCTTAATCTTTTAGATTCCCATTATAGCAACAAAATCTATGACTATATGGATCTGTCTCCCCCTTCATTGGGATGTGTCAAGTGTTTGAATATTTTTACACTAAAAAGAAAGGAAAAATCAGAGGAAAGAGTAGATCTGAATACTGAAGCATTTCAAAACATCTATACATAAAAACTCATAAATAGAAAAAGCAAACAAAAAGGATAAATACATTTACAAAGTTAATATTCTTAAAATATTAAAAATTCACAAAATGACATAATATTGGCAATACTCTAACGGGACTCTGAATACAACATCAACAACAAAACAAATTACTGTACTGATGTGCATATAGCAATGTGGCAAGTACTATGGTGGAGGAGCATCAGTGTGAGAACATGGTGAAGCACGCATGGTCAATGCTGACAGTGAGGAAAAAAACTGGTATCAACATGGTTGGGAACAATTTTACATTAAATGCTGACAACCTCAGAACGATGTTGATGCAGGGCTGAAGAGACGGCTCAGCAGTTAAGATCACTGGGTGCTCTAGCTGAGGACCCCGGGGATTGATTCCCAGTACCCACTGCCTTCTTTCTGACCTCCAAGGACACTGCATGACACAGGTACACTTACATACATGCAGGCAATAAATTCATATAAAAATTCTGATGCCTCTGAAGGAATTTTTGCAATTTGGGAAAATCATTCTAGCATCACACTTGATAACTGCCACCAAACAAGTTGAATATTATTTTTTAAAAGATATTTTCATTTTTATGTACCTGTGTGCACACATGCACCCATATGTGCAGTGCCTTTAGAGGCCAGAAGAGGGTGTCAGTTCCCCTGGAGCTGAAGTTACAAGCACTTGTGAGCTGCCTGATGTAGGTGCTGGGAACTAAACTCAGGTAGCAGCAAAAGCTCTTAACCAATGAGTCATTTCTCCAGTTCCTTGTGGCCTTAGTAGTTTGAGCAGTTTGAGCAGCAGTTTCTCCATTGTAAAATATGATTGCCAGTCAATAACTCTAAGACCTGTGATTTTTTTTATTTGGTTTTGTTGAGACAGGGGCTCCCTCTAGCCCCAGGTGGCCTGGACTCACTAAGCAGACCAGGCTGGCCTCCATCTCACAGACATCTGCCTGCTTCTGTCTCCCAAATGCTGGGATTAAAGGTGTGGTCCACCATACCTGGCACAAAGACCCATAATACTTTTAAAAGTAACAGAGCATATGGGGTAAACCCAAGGTCTATGAACTCTATGGTAAATGAGAAGATCCAAATCTGTGACTGGACATGTGTGAATACTTGTGAAAAGGTCTACAGTTTTAAGAATACTGTCAAAGAGGATCCTGATCCAAAAGAAAATTGAAAACCACTGTAGATACCCAGCAATGTAACAGGGAAGGTGCTCTTCCTAGTGTCCACCTTGGTACACAGCCCAGTACAGGCCCAAATTAGGAATTCATATGAAAATTCAGGTAGTATTTAAGATGACAACAAATTTATCCTACTTATTTCCAAATCTATTAGAGGAGTAGACAGCAATTTCTTAAGAGATTAATTCATAGCTGTAAAAGGAACCTGAAAATCGGAAAAATGACAGTCAGTTGGATCTACTTGGATGAGTCACATGAAATTAATACAATCGAATTTAGAAAAGGAAAGAAGTAGTAAACAAGTTTAATATAAAGTACTATTCTTAATTAAGACGTGTAACTAGTTGGATTCCCCAGTTCTACACAGTGTGACCAACATATTAAGTATACTGAGGTAGTCTCTTGAAGCAAACAAAACTGGAGAACTTATGAATAAATTTTAATAAATTGGAATTTGAAAAACTAAACAAAATTCTTAAGACTAAAAGTTTAATTCTGAAATATAGTTCTATATGAGCCATATTTTCATTTCAAACATTAAAGCCCTAAAAATAAGCCACAGTGACAAAAGTTCTACCCAATCAAACATACATACACAGAGAAAATAATTATAATTAGAACAAAACAAAGCAATTGAAAATTAAAAGTACTGACTGGACGTGGTGGTACACACCTTTAATCCAAGCACTAGGGAGGCAGAGGCAGGCAAATTTCTGTGAGTTCAAGGCTAGCCTGGTCTATATAGTAAGCTCCAAGCCAGCTGGGGCTACAAGGAGGGAGACCCTGTCTCAAAAAGACCGATTTAAAAAAAGAAAAGAAAAGAAAATTAAATTAAAAGCACTTGGGTTGGCAATGTAGTTTGGCAGTAGAGTGCTTAGCTAAACTATATAATGCCCTGGGTCTGCTCCCAAATATCACAAACACAAATATAAGCAAATGTGTACATACACACACACACACACACACACACACACACACACACACACGGGAAAAAGAGGAAAGAAAGCAAAAGAAAAGTATTTGCTGAGTTCTACCACTGGGAAGGAAGAACAGATGTATTTTTTCCCCTACTTCTCCTTCTAAGTAAAACTAAAAGCCCTGGACATTTTTTATGACATACATAATAAAACTAAAGAGAGAAGGTAGCCATAGTATAGATCTCAGAATCCAAGGAGAATTACATGGCAATAAGTTCTATGAGTTTCTTTTGTACCTTGTGTATGCTAGACTTAGACCTGAGGAAGTTGGCAACCTGAAAACACCAAGACTTCCCTAAAAACTCCAACCAACCAACCAACCAACCCACCAACCAACCCACCAATCAAAAACAAAATTCAGCTCTCCTGTACCAAACAATCAGGAAAAAGACAATGCAGACAAATCTGCTTTACTTAGTCAAACAAAAACATCAAGTAAGCAAACAAACAAAAGACTTATGGTTCACTCCTGCCACCACAGGTCAAATGGAAGCCTAGTTTGAGTTACACTCCTCAGGCTAAAATAGGGCACTTAGTACTCCCCACCAGAGTGTATCAGAGAAACCAGTGAAGACCAGTGGTGAGTCAGTACCTGACAGCTGATAAGAGCTATTTCTCCCAGGTGTTAACTGAGGACCACAGGGAGTGCTTAGACCTGACATCATCTCTTACCCTCTCTGCCATAGGCTATGTCAGAAGAGGCCTAGTGTCAGGCCTTTTATCACTATACAGTAAAAAGAACATGCCCTGCAGAGGCCATGTGGGGAATATTAATGAGACAAAAAGGCACCCTGCCTCTCTTAGTCAGGGAGTAAGGAAGAATCCACTTCCAACTTGAGTTTTAAGAGAGGCATAGTGAGGTACCTGAACTTTTATCCATGGGGTAATGAGGCAGCAGCCCTTCCTTCCCATGATGGAGCAGCAATGGAGGACTTTCTTTTTTAGATAGGATGTTACTTTATATAGCATCTTGTCTCAAACACAACCTTCCTTCCTCAGCCTTCCAAGTGCTGGGGTTATGGCTATGTGCCATCATGTCCAGCTAAACGAGGATATTTAAACAGATTATAGAATTTAAGAACTTAATATCCAAAATGCTCAAGTAGCCAATGAAAATAACTTATCATATCAAGAACTTGGAATATTTTTAACTGAATGAAAAAAGGCAATCCATAGATGTCAAAAGCAAGATGCTGGAGAAGCTAAAATTTTCTGGTCATAATGAAAAATGAGTCATGTCTGCCTTTTCTCTACCTTCAGTTTTCTCACATACTTGAATCAAAATAAGAGAATTTCCCAAAAAGTGGTCTGTAGAAGACTAAAGACTATAAAGAACTAAATAGACACTTCAGATCCAAAACTATAATATCAAAATGAAAAACTTAGTGATAGATGCAATAGCAGAGTGCAGAGAACAGAGGAAAGAATCACAAAACTGACAACAACAATAAAACTTTCCAATTTGAACAAAAGGGAGAAAGCAGAGAGCAAATAAACAGAGCTTCAGGATCTGTGTGACTATATAAGAAAAGATCGGTGTCCATGTCATCAACTCCCAAAAGGGTATGACTATGCCAGAGCTTTTTAAAAAAAAAAAAAAGTACTCCGAGGGTTGCGAGATGGCTCAGCAGATAAAAGCTTGCTGGAAAAGACTGATGACCCAAGCTCAATCCCCCAGAACCTATGTAAAAAAGCTGGAAGTGGATGGAAGCGTGCATCTGTAATCCTAGCACTCCTGTGGCAAGATAGGAGGCAGCTTGCAGACCCAGTTAGCCTGGAATATGCAGCAAATAGCAAGTGAGATCTTGTCTCAACAAGATAGGAAAGAATTCATTCTCAGTAGTTCTCTAACCTCCACACGCTCATGCCACACACGCTCATGACCCCCCTTCCACGAATTGTTTTTAGTGCTCCAAAAAATGAAGACTGATAACCCCAAGCTGGGCAAAGCATAAACATTTACATATTCAAGAAGCTGAGTGAAGTGCCAAAAGTAATCCATACCAAGCCTGACCACAACTAAACCTCAGAAAACTAAAGATATACAAGAGGAAGGAAAGGAAGCCATGCTTCACCACAGGGGCATGGAGGGGAATTCACAGAACAGCATATTTCTCATCAGAAACAAAGGAGGAATGAACCAACTGCCACACAATTTTTAACTGTAGTTCACGCCTGATCATCTGTGTGTTTCTGGGTTTTTTCCTCTTGCTCCCGTCTCTTGGCATATCTGGAGTCTGGAGGCTTAATGTCAAACACAGTGGCAAAAACAGTAGATGTGAATGATATCTTGCAATACAAGAATCTTAGTTTCTGGTTCACAGTACCAAAAAAAATTCAGAGATTAAACTAATTTGAAGTCTATTTTTCAAGCTTCTTAAAACCTGATCTATTTCTGGTCATCTTTACACCTAAGATTTAGTTGTTCAGAGATTTCTACAGAAAGCCTATGGTATTTACCAAGACTCTTTGCCTCTAGTACCATGAAACTATCCAATAAGACTACCCAAGAAATGCATGATGCCAGGACAAATGGCAAACCATTTGAATAAAAGCAAAGTGTCCTCTATCCCACAGCATGAAAAAGAAAAAGAAAAGCAAAAAAAGTCAGATGGATTAACTATCTCAATGCAAAAATTAAATCTCAGTTATTAGAAACAAGGTGCAACTTAGAGGTTGAAGAAGGCAAGGTTACTTAACGAGTTGAGTATAAAGTTACACTTTAAATATAAAAAAGTTCTGGAGTCTTTTGTATAATAATATGAATTTCATTAGCACTTATAAATGAGTAAGAGGACTAATTTATGTGTTTTTCCTTTTTGCTGTTTTTGTTTTTATTCATTTACTTTTTAAAAATGTGTATGAGTATTTTGCCTGCGTGTATGTAAGTGCATCTGCATGGTGCAAAGCCTGCAGAGGTCAGAAGAGGGCATAGGATGCCCTAGAACTGGAGTTATGTATGATTGTTAGTTGCCATGTGGGTGCTGGGAACTGAACCCAGGTCCTTTGCAAAAGCAGCCAGTGCTCTTAACCACCCAGCCATCTCTCCAGCCCATTTTTTTTTAAAGAGACAGATCTCTCTGTAGCTGCAGTTGGCCTGGAATTCACTATATGAACCAGGCTGGCCTAGATCTCAGAGATCCACCTGCCCCTGCTTCCCAAGTGCTAGGATGAAGGGCTTGTACCACCATGCCTGGCATGTTATATGTTCTCTAAGTAGTTTTTTTAAATATGTAACTAAGTATTTTTATGCATCTGAGCAAAGTAGCCTTCCTCAAACTAAAAAGTTCATTTAAAGCCAGGTGTCGTGGCACATACCTTTAATCCCAGCACTTGGGAGGCAGAGGCAGGTGGATCTCTGTGAGTTCAAGCCCAGCCTGGTCTACATAGTGAGTTCCAGGACAGCTGGGGCTACAGGGAGACTCTGTCTCAAAAAGACCAAAAAAAAAAAAAGTTCATTTAAGATATGAAGGAAAAGACTGATATATTTGACTATATTTTATAATTCCTACATATCAGAAAATAATATAATAAAAATAAAAGACTGGCTATGTCCAAAAATAACATTGTATAACAGGAAAAAGGGATGAATAATCAAAAGATGTAAAGAAAAATGCTCAGTATCTGATAAGGATAATTATGAATAGACCATTCCTCATCAGAGAAAACACAAATGGTTCCCCACTGTCGGGGGGGAGCGAGAGGAGAGGAGAGGAGAGGGGAGGGGATTCATATGCTCCTCTGGATGGCCCTGTACCCAAGAATATTTGGCAGCACTAACTGGATTTTAGAGAAGAGAAGAGAAGAGAAGAGAAGAGAAGAGAAGAGAGAAGAGGACAGAAAGAGAAGAAAAGAAAGAAAAATAAGCCACCTTACTAGTAAGTAGAGGACTCAGTAGTAAAGACAAATGGTATTTTCCAGTAGTACATTAAAAATTGTGAAGGCTTAATGATAATAATTCACATATGAACTCATATTCTGAAATACAAATGACAAAACTCGGGAGCTGGAGAGATGGCTCACTGGTTAAAAGCACTGGCTACTCTTGCAGAGGACCCAGGTTTGAATCCCAGTGCTCACATGGTGGCTAACAATCGTCTGTAACGCCAGTTCTAGGGGATCCAACTCCCTCTTCTGACCTCCATAGGCATTTCACGACAGGGGTGCACTTACATACAGGCAGGCAATACACTCATACACATGAATAACATTTTTAAAAATTGACACAGGAGGAAATAACAGTTTTGGAAGACAATGTGGCAGTACCTTTCAAATTAAAATGCATATATCATATGTGGCTCATCACACATGACTATAACACCTTTTATAAGGCAGTGCTATAAAGAAGTAAAAAACAAAATCTAATCTGAATCTTGTTGAGCTCTAGAGGAACTAGGGAACAGGAAACATGCTAAATAATTCCTTGAAGGTACAGTAATCAAAGATCACACTGTGAAAACATCTTCAGGAGAAATAACCCTCTCTCTTCAATCATTATACTTGAAGAATTTAAAACATAGAAAGATTAAGACAAAAACAAAACCACGGGGGAAAGAGATATCAATTAAACAAGGTAGACCTCATTTGAATTCCAATTCAAACAAAATAGTAAAAGCAATAAAAAGATTTTTGAGCCAAATATGGGATATTTGTCTGTAATCTCAGAATTCAGGGAGCTGAGGCAGGAAGGCGTTGAGTGGAGGCCAGCCAGATTTTAGCCTTAAAAAAAGTTTTAACATTAAAACAACTGAACATTGAATAGTGAATAGTAAGGGTAAATACTGTTAATTTTAAGTGATAATTGTATTGTGATTAATGCTAATTCCTTTTATTCATTTTAAAATTGAATTTTTCTAATTTCATACAATTTATTGTGACCATATTTAGATCTCCTCCCCTATCTGCTCCCACCTTATTATCCTCCACACAATTTTCAGTACTCGTGTGTGTATGTGTATGTATTAAAGCTTATAGAGTCAGGTTTATGTCTCTAGTTGCCCTTCAGCATGGGTTCATCCACTGGAGCCTGGTCAACCTACCAAGCCTCGCCCTTAAAAAAGACTGACTCTCCCCCTCCCAGCAGACGTCAGTTGCCAATAGTTCCTCAGTTAGGGTTAGGTTTTCTTCCTCCCTTCCTCACATCTATGCTGAGATTTTTGTCTTGTTTGAGCTTACTTGGGACTTGTGGATGTTGTCACAATTGCTATGAGTGCAAAAGATTAGACTTTGTCATTTCCAGATCTATAGTAAAATATTTACAAATTGAATGGCATGATGTTCCATTTGTTTCAAAATGTGAGAGAACAGAAAATAGCTAGAAGTATGGATAAAAACAAAATTGCCCATGGATTTATAATTGTTGACGCTAAAAAGGAGTTTGTTGTTCAATTCTGGCATGTCAGAAAATTTCCACAATGAAATATATTTAAAATTCATATGCTATATGACTCAGCAATTCTACTTTTTTAAAAAATTATGTGTATGAGTGTATTGCTTGCAAGTGTTTAAGTGCACCCATGTTGTACAATGCCTATGGAGGTCAGAAGAAGGCATCAGATCCCCTGGAACTGGAGTTACAGATGGCTATTAGCCACCATGTGGGTGCTAGGATTAGAACCCAGGTCCTCCGCAAGAGCAGCCAGTGCTCTTAACTGCTGAGCCATCTCTCCAGCCCCCAATTCTACATTTCTTTGCCTTATATGACCTCTCACTCAAGTTCATATAATAGAGCATGAATTTGAGAAGGTGAGTTGGGGGAAACACAGCAGGAGATGGGGAAAAGGAATGGATATGATCAAAATGTGTTGTACTTATATATGAAATTCTCAAAAAAGGTCAGTAACTTATAGTCAAGAGTGTAGTCAATCAGGAGAATACCAGGTTGAGCCGTGATAAACTTCCAATATTCTATTAACTTTACCTTCAGAAAAAAAAAGCAGAAATTTCAGTTTGACCTAAGAGATTTTCTGATAGTCATACAAAAACACATATACATATCCCTAATTTTGCCTGATAGTTGTCAACTATTTAATTCTAACATTTCTACATTTTCTTCAAATTCTGTCCTCCTCCCTCATACACTGAACAGTTAACATTCTTTAATAATTAGCTAACTGAAAAAATGTGCAGTGTAAACTTAGCCTTAACATTCCATTCATAAGCTTTTTAATTAGCAAAATCAACTGTATTTCTTTTATTTTCTACTCATTTTTTTCCAAAAATCAGATCCAGTATAATAATATTCTGAGAATTCTGCATATATTTAAAGATGGGAAGCCAGGGCTAAGGATGTAGTTCAATTGGTAGAGTGCTTGCCTAACATGCAAGAAGCCTGGGTTCAATCACCAGTACCACATAAAACTAGACATGGTGGCACATGCCTATAATCCCAGAACTTGGAAGCGGAGGCAGGAAGATCAGAAGTTCAAGGTCATTCTTAGTTATTGAGCTAGTTTGAGACCAGCTTGAGTCACATGAGACCCTGTCATATTAAAAAGATGACAAGCTGAGTGTAGTAGCTCACACCTGCAATCCCAGCACTGGGGAGGCAAATGCTGGAGGATTCACTGCAGGCATGAGGCTAGCCTGGGCTACAAAGCATTCTGGGCTAGGCAGGGATATACAATAAGATCCTGTCTCCAAAAGTGCCCCCTCCAAAATAAGATGGCAACATTTTTGAAATCAAAATATCCATTAGACACATTAGATGAAATATTAGCTACCAAATCCCATTTATTTATTTATTTATTAAAAATATAATACGTTGGTTTATACAACACAAAAAAGGCAGGTACAGTAATACACAACTCGATCTTGGGAGGCTGAGGCAGGAGTATTCTGAGTTCAAAGCTAGCCTGGAAAATAGTGAGACTCTGTCTTAAAACACAATAAATAACAAGGAAATAAACAAAAAATAGATTGTATTCTTTAAAGTAAAAGATATAGAAGCAGGGGTCAGCAAGATGGATCACTGGGTAAAGGGACTTGCTGCCAATGCTGAAGACCCAAGTTCAAACCCTGGCACCTACATGACAGAAGGAGAGAACCAGTTCCTGAAAGTTGTTCACACCTGTCTCAAATAACAAGGTAGGGGTCTGGTGAGACCACTTGGCTGGTAAAGACACTTGTACAGGCTAGTGACCTGAGTGATTCCTGGAACACATGCAAAGGTGGAAGGAGAGAACCAACTCCACAAAGTTGTCCTCTGACCTCTGCACTGTGGCACACACGCCCCCGCCTATATCACATGCACATGCTCAAGCATGTACATGTATACACATACACATACATACATACATACATACATACATACACACACACACACACACACACACAAACACACTTTTTTTAATAAAGCAAGGTTGATGGCTACTAAGGAACAACACCTGGGGTTGAGCTCTGGCCTCCACATATGTACACATGAACACACACATACTCACAAAAGAAACAGAATTATCTAAAATAACAATTTTTATCATCACAATGAACTTTATACTAAAAATACCTCTCAGGACTAGGGATTCACAAAAATTTGTGTGAAAGATGCAAGAAATGCCTTATCTGTGTTCTTTCTATTATATCTTTGGTCTGTCCCTCCCATACCACTAATTATTTTTCTAAACTGAAAATTTATGATCTATGCTATCATATCTTTGGTTTACCACCCATATACATCAATTCTTTTTCTATACTGAAGATTAAAGATTTTATTTTTTAAAGTACTCAATCTAAACAGGCCACTCCTCTGATTCAATCCATTCAGTAACTCCTCAGAACTCTTAGAAATCCATAAATCCTACAAGATGGAGCTCCTCTCTATTTTGTTTTACATCCTATAATTTTTGCTACTGTTCCCCCACACTTGAGTTATACAGTCTTTTCTCACTTTAGCTTTACTTTTAAAGAAATGGTATTTTGTAGGCGATCGTGCAGTAAAACAACTTTTTGTGTATAAGTTCTTTGAATATAAATGTGTGCATATGATTTTTTTTTTTTTTGAGAGAGTCTCCTTGTAGCTCCAGCTGGCCTGGAACTCCATATGTAGACCAGGCTGGCCTCAATCTCACAGAGACCCAGGTGGGTCTCTGCCTCCTGAGTGCTGTAATTAAAGTCGTGTGCCACCATACCAGGCTCAAGAATTTTATAACTACCACCGTCTCCAAAACATGAGTTCCATACTCAACTATCCCCCCCGCTCAAACCAAAAATTTCCTCATGATGTGTAAGTCATACCTTCCTAAAACACCTAACCTAATTGTTCTTTATCAGAATGGTCTTTTGTCATATACTAGAATGCCACACAATTGGAACCATATAGTACGTAATAATTTGAAACTTTTTAAAATTTCATTCAGCATAACGCCTTTGAGAATCATCCAAATCACCGCATGTATCAAAAATTTGTTCCTTTTCATTGCTGAGGAGTAACCTACTATGAATACACCAAACTTATCTTTTAATCCTTTGAAAAATATTTGGGTTGTTCCAACATGTGGTAATTATGAATGGAGCATCTGTAAACACTGCTGTACTTCTTAATTAAAAATAATGTATCGGGGGCTAGGGAGATGGCTTATTTGTTAAAGAGCATTGGCTGCTCTTGCAGAGGACTGAGGTTCGGTTCCCAACACCCACATGGCGGCTAACACCCATCCTTAACTCCAGTTCTAAGCTGCCTTCTGTCCTTTGCAGACATTGCACACACAGGCACACTTACATACTTGCAGGCAAAACACTCACACACACAAAAACCAATAACTTTTTAAAAATGCACCAATATTTTCAGTTTTGTAAGATGTTAGCATTTTGGGAAAGTGGAAATTTTGCTTTATTTTTACATCTCTGCAAATATGAACTTGTTCCAAATATTATAAACAAGATATAGTAATATATGTAATATTTTTCATTGTCCCCATTGATGTATGAGCATTATAGTTTTTCTTTTTCTTGGCCAGTACCTGTGGAACTGTCATGATCTTCTATTTGAGTTATGCACATGGCTGTTCAGTAGTATCTCATTGTAGGCTGAATCACATTTTTCCTAAGAGCTATTGACTTTAAACACCTTTTCACCTGAACTTATTCACCAACCTTTGATGAAATATTTATGTGTTTTATTCATGTTTTATGTGTATATATGTATATGTGCTATATGTGTACGTGTGTGTTTGTGGAAGGCAAGAGTCAACATGGGGTGTCTTCTTCAGTTGCTCTCTTCCTTATTCTTTAGGACAAGGTCTTTCAATGAATCTAGAGCTATACAGTTTGGAGACCCTGGCTGGTCCACAAACTCAGGGGTCCTTCTCTCTCCACCTCTCCAGCACTGGGATCATAGGTTATGCTATTACATCCAGACATTTTCAAAAAAATTTTTAAATATTTTATTATTTTTATTTTGTGTGTATGAGTGTATTGCCTGCATGTATGTAAGTGCACCCAAGTCGTGCAATGCCCATGGAGGTCAGAAGAGGGCATTGGATCCTCTGGAACTGAAGTTACAGATTGTTATTAGCTGTCATGTAGGTGTTGGAAACCAAACTCGGGTCCTCTGCAAGGGCAGTCAGCACTCTTAACCACTGAGTCATCTCTCCAGCCCCACATCCAGACTTTTACATGGGTACTGGGGATCCAAATTCAGAAAACACTTTACTGACTTGGCCTTCTCCTAAGTCCCTGTTTTGTTCATTTATTATTTTTATTTTTTTAAACATTTTATTATTTTTATTTTATGTGCATGAGTGTATTGCCTGCATGCAGATAAGTGCACTTATGTCATAAAATGCCCATGGACTCCAGAAGAGAGTGTTGGATCCTCTGGAACTGGAGTCATGGATGGTTATTAGTTGCTGTGTGGGTGCTAGTCAAAAGGTTTCTAATTAGCAACTCAGGAAGAGTCAGTGGCTACCAGAAGATTTTAGTACCTATAAGGATTTCCCAAGGTTTGTCACTTTCCTGTATTCATTTGTCATCTTCCCTACTGCTTCCTTTTCTTTTCCTTCTACCTTTCCTTTTCTATAATGCTTGGCTACAAAATCCTAAAAGCAGAAAAAGGGAAAGCTACTTGTCATCCTGAGGGGCTACTAATATCTCATTATCCCATAAATGTGTATTAGAAATAGAGGGGAATTTCTAACTTTGAGTGGCTGGTGAAGGTGGTCCAGGAGTCTCCAAAAATAACACAGCCTATTGCCAAACCTCTTGGTTATCTCCCAGAGCTAGTAGATTAAGACCCTACTGCTGAAGACAGTACATACTTAGGATATAGGACTTGAAGCAATGAAGCAGGAACTAACTTGGAAGCCTTCTAACTGAAGTCTGGCTGTCTTAATGCTAGATGATGATATGCACACTGCCAAAGGAGAAAACAATCAATGGTCCAACCCAGCCCTAAAGCCTAATAACCCTAATGACCAGCATGGCAAACTACCTCTATTGATACAGAAGTGGCACTGTTATCTGAGGGTCAATCAAGAGCTATCTAATTAGACTTAAAGCCCTCTCAATGGGAGGGAACTCATGGGTGGCATGGTAAACTCAGCCAAATACACATGGCAGGAGAGGACACAGATCCTAGAGAAAACCCTGTATCTTTCATATCTCTAGATAAATAAAATTTCTTACTATATGCTAAATATTGACAGACAGACTATATGCTAAATATTTACAGACAAGCATACCGTACACCACTCATTAAAGAAGGTTCTTTTTGGAAGAGATGGAGGCTACTGCAGAATTGCACATTTAATCAGACACAGACAGCATACATCTGAGAGATGCCCAGTACTGGTGACGACACATCTACAGTTGAGCCTCTACAACTAAGGCTTATGGAATATATTGGAAAAAGGGGAAGAGAGAAAACTAATGCATCCCTCAACTCTCAGTAGTAAAGCTTCCTTATATAACAGAGTTCAATGCACAGAGAAGTCCACAACTGGCCAAGTTTTAAAGAATAAGAGACTGCAGAGTGTAGGATAGGACTCCTATATGGAATCTCATCCACCCCCAGCTCAGGGACCATTGGGAAAGAGGGGGCGGAAAGATTGTGAGATCCAGAGCTGGTTCACGAACAGAGGGAAACAGAGGCTTTCAGGCCACTGCTTGCACATGTGAACTTACGGCAATGGTGGCATCGAGCACAGGACCCATGCCAACTCAATTAAACAAAGACACAGAGGGGAGGAGAAAAATAGGTGGCGGGCCAGCACTAGACTGAGAACTATCCAAGACGTATTGCTGCTGGGTGAGGGAGAGTAGGCCTTACATATGATCTCTAGATGGGCTGACTAGACTCCAGTGGATGAATTTACACTGAAGAACATTTAGGTAAAAATGCCTGAATGGATAAGACAACATGTATGGTGGAATACATGAGGTCCAGTGGGGGGAAGGAGGAGGCATGGCTGGGGAGGGGAGGGGTGTCTAAGTTTGATAACTGTTGTATGAAATTACAAAAGCTCAATTAAAAAATATCCATATCTATCTATCATCTATCTATCTATCTATCTATCTATCTATCTATCTATCTATCTATCTATCTAAAGTAGACAAATTTCCTGGGTCTGTGATAAAGAGGACAGGCTAGGTTTAATAACAAAAGGGTTTATCCCCTAAAAAAGCTAAGCCAGTATTAAGGAACAGGCTGATCCTTGTATTAGAAATCACAACTTAGAAAACTGGTTGAGGAAAAAAGTTAAGATTTTCATTAAAGAGCCCCTTCCCTTAAAATGCTATGTTGTTGCAGTAATGATTTTAAAATGCTGTGGCCAGATAAAAGAAAAGCAAAGTGAACTAATATTTTCTGAACATTTGCCATGTTCTAGGAACAGGGTTGGATAACTTACATATATATTCTTCTGCAAAAAAGAATCTTACAAAAGACATTTGTTTTTGCTTTAAAGAGAAAGACATTGAGCTTACAGTGCTCAATTTATTTTCTTCTTATTTTCCTAATTTATCTTTACAATATTCTCGTCATGAAAAAAAATGAGAAAATATCATGAAAATCTCCACTTAAGTAAGAAAATTAACAAACACCAATACCAAGATAACCCAGACATCTGAAGTATCTGGCAAGGATTATGGAGCAGCTATCAGCAAAATGTTCCAACAACAATTATGAAAACTACTGAAACAGATGGAAAAACACAAAGTTTCAGCAAAGAAACAGAAGATATAAGAAACAAATGGCTACTTTAGGAACAGAATTACTACTCTATAGTAGATTGAAGGTAAAAAAAAATGAATCAGTGAACCTGAAGATAGAGCAAGAGAAATGATCAAATCTGAGCAATAGAAAAATAGTAGGAAAATAAAATATGGAGCCACTAAGAAGTAGGGAACAATTAGGGAAACTAACATTTCTATCATCAAAGTTCCAAAAGGAGAGGAGAATGGGAATGGATTTAACAAGACTGATTCCCTTCTGCAAAAATCAACTACATTATTATCTCCCATATTCCACCTTGTTTTTTTCTTCAAGTTTCCAGCATTTATATTCTCTACTATCATCATAATTGCAATCTCCACAGCTATTCAACCTTCTACACTACAGTGAGTTCAGGTTAAAGGAAGAAATCAACAGGCTGAGCTATAGTTGACTCATTAAACATTTACTTGGTTTCCTTAACTAAAATAATTGTTCCCTTCCACCAATAGCTGGCTGGGTGCCACAATAATCTGTTTCATTTTTCATAACACTTAATTATCTAAATTAATTATCTTTCTTCTTTAGTATCTGTCTTCTCTACTAAAAAGTCAGTTCTATGAAGTCTGGAACTTACATATTCTGCTCTCTGTTGTATATTTTGTATGTTTATTCTTATATTTGAGAATGGAAAACTGAAAACTTCTTTCTCAGGAACTCAGTTTTTAAAATACTAATTTAGATGAAGTGTGATTTCACACACCATTTTAATGTTGTTAAAATAAAGCAAATATGTAATAAAATGTGCCCAATTTAACTGCACAGAATGTGCTTTGACAAATAAATTCACCTGTGTAGTCACTATCACAGACATTTCCATTATCTCACCAAAATACTTCCTCATAACTCTTTACAATCTAGACAATTTTAGTTTCTATCTATAAAGGTATCCTAAATGAGTTGTATGAGAAACAGTTTGGTAAGTAACCAAGGTTTTATTTTATATTCACCAATTAAAGAAATCAAAACTTAGACAAAAGGAAGAAAGCTCTTCTGCATATCTTCTTGCTGCACTCTAAATGCCAACATCTTTTTCCCCTCTTCTTCGGGGAGAGAGGAGAGAGAGGAGAGAGAGGAGAGAGAGGAGAGAGAGGAGAGAGGAGAGAGAGAGAGAGAGAGAGAGACCCTATGCATAAGTCAATATCAGGTGTCAATCACTCTCTGCATTATATTTTGAGACAGGGTTTCTCACTAGACCTGGAGCTCATCAATTAGGCTAGGTTGTCTGGCCAATGAGCTACAAAGGGTGCTGCTGTCTCCTTCATTCCATTCTCCCCCTCTAGTGCTGAGGTTACAGATGTGTGCCACTGTGCAGGGCTTTTATGTGGGGGATCTGAATTCAGGACCCCATGTTTGTGTGGGAGGCATTCTACTAACAGAGAAGTCTCCCTATTCCAGGGAGTGTGTTCTTATTCATCACTCATGGTCTAGATCCATGCCTGATTATATCTGATACCCAACACTATATCAGGCTTCTTTCAAAGGAGGAAAGTATTTCTGCCTGACAGACTCCAAAGACAAGTACTAACCATGTTCTGCTCTCTGGACAAGAATCTCCTTCCCACGTCTTTGAAAGTAATGTTAATATTTCCTTTGTATTGAAATTTTGCTTGTTTGAAAAATAAAAGATCTCTGCAGAGCTCTAACTCTCCCTCTCCTCTTTTCCTTCTCCACATTAATCTCTATATTCTATGCTATATTACCATTATTTTTATCTCAAAATCTGTTACACAGTTTATAAACAATTGTTAGATCACTGAGGAAGGGACCATGTTTTATGCACATGTGCAAACCCAGCATCTGTCATGCACAGCAAGAAATCATGCTACATGAATAATTATTAAATCTCATGATTCAGGTAAAACATTGCTACTCTACAAAATCCAATTCAACTTAACTTTGAAGTAAACAATTTAGTTAGGCACTTGGGTATATTTTCCTAAATTATCATTATCCAAAGAATTCAACTGTCAATTTAATTAAAAATTCATCACTTAGGGGCTGGAGAGACGGCCCAGCAGTTAAGAGCACTGACTGCTCTTGCAGAGGACATGAGTTTGGTTCCCAGCACCTACATGACAGCTAACAACAATCTGTAACTCCAGTTGTAGGGGATCTGATGCCTTCTTCTGATATATGCAGACACTGCATGACTTGGGTGCACTTACCAACATGCAGGCAATGCACTCATACACGTAAAGTAAAAAGTAATTAAAAAATTAGCAACCATACTCTGTTTCAAAGGCCAAAAATGTCAAAAGCATTTGGGAGCTCTTATCTAATCCTTAAAAGATTTTAGGGTTACCTCTTCAGAGGGGGGAATTTTGGAGTACCAAAAAGCCCCATTAAAAAAAAAAAAAAAAAAAGGAGAGCCGGTGTGGTGGCGCACGCCTTTAATCCCAGCACTCAGGAGGTAGAAGCAGGAGGATCCTCTGTGAGTTCGAGGCCAGCCTGGTCTACAGAGTGAGTTCCAGGCAGCTGGAGCTACAGGAAGACCCTGTCTCAAAAAGACCAAAAAAAAAAAAAAAAAAGAGTACATGAAGTTATCAGAAAAAAGTGATGGGGAGATATGGGAGGAGTTGGAGGGGAGGGAGTGGGCATGGATTTGATCAAAACACCTTATATGCATGTATGAAATTCTCAATGAATTATTAAAAAATAAAATAAATTCAACATTTGGTGATGCAAAGTTTTCATTTGTTTTTAAATTCTGAATTTTAACACTAATGCTCAGAAACATTGTTTAACTATACTTGATAGAATGCCTGTTATTTTAAAAATCTGTATATGTCTATCTAAAGATATTTATGATGGTTTTCCATTTCATAAACAATGCAGAATTAGTTTTGCACGATAATTGGCAACAATTTGGTTTTTCCTTAGGATCTCTTCTTAGTTTACTTCAAATAAATTTCAGGCTCCTAATTCAGCACAACAGGGCGCTTCATAAATATCAGTTTTCACTATCCAAATGCCATTAACATGTTAAAAGCTGGAGGGGGGAACCCCTAAAACAAACAGATCAATTTTTTCTTAAAGCCCTAAAGGGAAACCTTGACCTCCACTTCATAATTTGAAAAAGTTTTAAAGTCATATTCTTGGGTCACTAGAAGATTTATATATATTTTTTTCTTTTCTTTTCTTTTCCTTTTTTCTTTCTTTCTTTCTTTTTTTTTTTAAACTTTTTGAGACAGTGTTTCCCTGTAGACCCAGCTGACCTGGAACTGACTATGTAGACCATGCTGGCCTCGAACTCACAGAGACCTGACTGCCTCTGCCTCCTAAGTGCTGGAATTAAAGGCATGCTCCACCACGCCCAGCCTGAGGATTATAATTTTAAGATCATATTCCAGCAATATAGTTCATAAAACAATGACAGCTGACAATTTTCTTTTGTCCTCAGTGGGAAGAGATTTTAAGAAGAAAAAAAAATCACATATTTGTTGTGTAAAGTCAACAGATAGTTTCTAAAACAGCTTAAACCATAAACATTTTTGTAAATCATTTTAAACAAGATGTCACTATAATCTTCTATATTGTTTTTATTTACTAATATCTCTATCCTTTCACACAGCAAAATTTGCCTTTTGGAATTAATAGAGATAACATTTGCTCAAAGACATGGATGACCAGTATTCTATTCATAGTTTAAAATGAAGAACATAACTTTACAACAACTACTGCGACAACTTCTCACATGAAGCTCCAGTCTATTTCCAGTAAGTGATACTTATCTTCCTGAGTTTGCCATACACTCAAAGCCAAATTAACACTGGGAATTATATAGCTCTTTCAATGTTAACTCTATAGAAAAACCATCAGTGACTTCCTATGAGGAAGAATTAAGTCCTACCAATTACAAGCCTAGTCAGGATCCTGCCCTTATCTGTGCCTCATTTTCTACCTTTCCTTCCAGTCAGTCCTTACTGGCAAGACTTTGTCAGACTAGTCCCTCCTGAAGTGCCTTTCCCACTCCTGCCTGACAAGAGAATTTATATCCTACTAAATTTTCAAATCCAAGTTCAAACTCCTCTGAAAAAATTCCACCAGCCAGGTGTGATGGCACATGCCTTTAATTCCAGCACTTGGGAGGCAGAGGCAGGCGGATCTCTGTGAGTTCAAGGCCAGCCTGGTCTACATAGTGAGTTCCAGGACAGCTGGGGCTACGGGGAGACCCTGTCTCAAAAAAGACAAAAGAAAAATCCACCAAACAAAACAAGTTTGTTCCTCATATCTCTCAGTAAGGTTCTTAAATACAAGTTCTGAGCTAGGTATGGTGGTACATACCTGTAATCCCAACACTCTACAGGTGGAGGAAGAGGATCAAGAGTTCAGGCTCTCCTTGGCTACATTTTGAGTTTCAAGCCAGCCTGGGCTACATGAGACCTTGTTTTAAAAACAAAACAAACGGGGCTGGAGAGATGGCTCAGTGGTTAAGAGCACTGACTGCTCTTGCAGAGGACCTGGGTTTGATTCCCAGCACCCACATGGTAGCTACAAACTGTTCTTAACTCCAGTTCCAGGGAAATGTGAAGCCCTCTTCTGACCTCTGTGGCACTGCATGACACGGGTGTACTCACATGCAGGCAACACACTTATACACATAGAATGAAAATAAATAAAATATATTAAAAAAGAAAATAAAGAAACAAAACAAGCAAAAAAAGATTCTGTAGCATATATTGTAATATTTTTTAAATTTATTATCCTATTGATCAGTTCATCTTGAAAACTAATACCAATAATTGTTGAGTAGCCACTATATTCCAAACTATTCTTGGCACTGGTTTTATAGAAGAGAACAAAAATGATATAGTCTCTATTGAAACAGTGCTGCATTTATGTGTAATGGATAGGAACTATTTATGCATCACATTTCCCAATGCTAACCAATTAGGCCATCTTTAGTTCTTACTATTATAGTAATACTTTTCTGAATATAGCTCTAATACAGCTTTACCACTCTTTGGATTATTTACTTAAGAGTCTATTCCCAAGAGTAGTATCATTAAAAAGTGGCCTTGGATATGTTTAAGATATATACTATCATATTGCTTCCAAATGAGCTATTCCAATTAAAAAAACAATGCATGAGTATTTGATTCCCTATAAACTTATGGTTGCTATATATGAAAAGTTTATTTAATTACCAGTGAGGTTCAACTCTTTTCCTTATGTCTACTTCTATGTTTTCTATAACCTAACAGGAATGTCCTTTATCAATGAACAAACTGGAATCTCTATGTTGTAAATATTTGTATAATATATTAACCAATTAACAACACATTTGGAAATCCTGTTTTTTTAAATTTTTAATTGTACTGACTTTCTTTGCCAAAATGTGCTTCAGTTTTTTACCATAACTTTTTTTTTACAGTTTTCTTATTTTCAAAAATTATTCTTTGCATACCTCCAGGAGCTTTTCAATTTAAAAAAGTTAACCAAAACATTTGTATATAGATAGGCTCAACACTAGATTTTCTAACTGCTATTTGATTATCCTAAAACTTAATTCTTCCATTGACAGATTTTATGCCTATTGTACATTAAATTCTTGAACTGTTTTCTCAATTCCAAAGTGAATTATTTTTTCTTAAAATAATATTTTTAGGTTCTATATCTCAGAGATCATAATTAAAATCCAAAAACATTTATCAACACACAAGTAACAAAGTAACTTGTAATACATAGGACTGCTTGCCTGTGTATAAACCTATGGGAAATCATTTATTTATTTATTTATTTATTTATGACTGCTGCTGAGTTATTTACGTAGGTAAACTCACATGTAGCTACATTTTTAATTTAATTGAAAGACTAATTTACTTGAAAAGGTTTTTAGAAAGATCAAATCATGGTAAGCACAGAAATAAAATGCTATTGTGATGCAAAAGTTGCCTGTAATAAGCCAAGTAAGGGCAATTAAAGGCACTAGAAATTGTGCAGTCTCTCAAAATAGATCACAGAATTATCAGAGCTGGAAGATACTGGTGTCACTAATTTGCATTTTATAGAGTTCTATCACCCAAATGCTGGAATATCAATCTGTCAGAAGTTTTCAGCTGACTGAAAAGGAAGCTAATTAATTCATGTTTTCTCTATAGAAAACCAAAACTGTGAGTTTGGCCAAAAGAGAAAAGCAGTTAAATTCCAAGCATTTCCCATTTAATTCAAATTTATATTGATAACCATAATGTGTAAAGAGACTAAGAAAGTATGCACAGGGAAGGAAAAGCAGCTTGTGAGCATGTGAAAAGAGACTAAACTGAATGGTTCCAAAGTAGATGGTTATGTGGATAAGTGTATTGTTTTGTTTTGCTCTTGTTTTATGAGACAGGATCTTCCTATAGCCTCAGCTGGCCTGGTACTCACTATGCAGACCAGGCTGGCCTCAATCTCACAGAGATCTGCCTGTCTCTGTCTCCCAAGTGCTGGGTATACACCACCATGCCCCACTCTTATTTTCAAGTTTTTTAAAAAATAAGCCTCACATGTTTCATTTTTTCTGAAAATACATCTGTCTTAGTTTATTTTTCTGTAATAAAAGTAACTAAAGGGAAAATGAGTTTATTTTAGCTCACAATTCAAGGTTCAGTCCATGGCAGGGAAGTCAAGGCAGCAGGAACTTGAAGGAGCTGGTCAACATTCTTATTTCAAAAGGGATCACGGCATAACAAGGAATGATCAGAACAAAGCAAGTTCAAAATCCAGCAGGGAAAACACAGATCCATGTCTAGCATCTGGGGTTCATAATGAAGTTGGCCAGGCTCCAAAGGGCTTGGGTAGCCCCACTCCTCCATTTGTGAGCAGCACACAGATTCACTCCTAGACTGTTCCTCTATGTCTCCAGCTTTCCTTGGTGGATGCCCCATGGACCTGATCTCTACTATCCTGGAGTCTCCCCTGCAACTTAGGCTTAATCTTCACAGTTTTACACAATGGCCTCTCAGGACCTCTTTGCAGGGACCAGCCCTGCTAGATACCCACCTGACCTCAGCTGCTCTCTGAAACTATGGAGCAAGATTCCATGACCCCTCAATCTTGTATCACTGATGCCTCAAAAACCAGTGCCAGGTGAATGCTGCCAAGTTCTACAATCTGTTAGAGATGTGTACCACAGCCGTAACAGTTTCTGTGTGTTGACCCTGCAGAACATTATCCTAGGCAGTTGCTTTTAAGTAGCAGGGAACCCCTTCAGTTTAGGCTTTTTTCCTTCAAATGAATTTAGAGCTAAACAAAATGGAGCCACAGACACTTCTCTTATTGTCCCAGTACAGCACAAAAGGTTTCTCTTCAGTGATGTTGATCTCTTTAAAAATTACAGCTACTTTCTCAAAACCAACCTGAATGCTTGCCTATCCTGAAATTGAGTCTGCCAAAAATTTAATCCATTATCTTTAGACTCAACTTTATTCACATTCTCAGGACACAGGCAGAATGAAGCCAGATTCTTGGACAAATTATCATAGAAATGGCTCATAGCCCAGTTCCTGATAGAGTCCTTGTCCCCTCTGAAACATGAGTCAGGTCTCCACTGTCTTCACTTGTCTCAGCATTCTTATTTTCCTTGCTCCCATCAGAAATGGCAAGCAAGCTGTTTATGGGCATTCAAAGGCTTTTTCTTTCTTTTCTTTTTTTTATGAGACAGTATCTTGCTGTAGGCCCAGCTGGCTTGGAACTTGCTATGTAGACCAGGCTGCCCTTGATCCCATAAAGATTCACATGCTTGTGCCACCACGTCCTGCTGGCTTTTCTAATCCGAAGTTCTAAACTTTTCTATATTTCTCTTGTAAACCAATTCCAAAGGCCTAAGAAACACATGAACAGGTTTATTATAACAATGATACCACTTTTCCACACAAGTTTCTGTCTTACTTACTTTTCCTGTTGTTGCGATAAAGTACTCTGACAAAAGCAACATAAGGGAGAAAGGGATTACAGGTACAGTCCATCATGACAGAGAAGGCCAGGAAGCAGGAATTTGAAGCAGCTGGTCACACTGCATCCACAATGAGGCAACTGGCATGCCCACAGGCTCATCTTCCAAGTGATTTTTTTTCAAATTGGCAGTTAGCACTAACCAACACAACATTAAATTTATGTCATATATGATTAACAATCTTAGAATTGAAAAAATGTTTATGAAATTTTTATTATTTTTATTTTATGTGTATGAGTCTTTTGCCTGCATGTATGTCAGTGCACAATGAGCATGCAATGCCCCACAGAGGCCAGAAGAGAGTGTTGGATCCCTTAGAACTGGAGTTACAGGCAGCTGTTAACTACCATGTGGTTGCTGGGAATTGAACCTAGGTCCTCTGGAAGAATATCAGGTGTTCTTAACTGAGCCATTGCTCTAGCCCCTGTTTATGAATATACTTTGTCTACATTTATTCAGTTACTCATTTATTCACTCATTCATTTCTCACTTAAGAAAAACATGGACAAAGCAGGTAAAAGAATTAATGATACAATAAATAAACATGAAATCTTGCCAAAATCTTAAAGATTATTGTAATTCTGAGAAAAAAATTACCTGAGGATTTAAGAAAATTTAACCCAGCTAAAAAATGATTGACTTCCACTTAGGTAACTAAATAGAAAATAACACAGTCAAGAAAACCTCATAAAATTGAAAGTAAATAATGGCAAATAAAAAGAGCTGAGAAAAACCAAGTAACATGTATTTTAATTTACTAGAAAGTAAAATAACTAAGAACTTATGAAGGCCAAGGAGTACTTAACCAAAGGTCAAAATATTGTATTTGTGTGTGTATGCGTGTGTATTGTAGACTGCACTGGAGCCTTACAAAAATCATGAGCTCTATCACTGAGCTATACTCCCACCTCCAGCCCTGGATCACTTGTTTATTATTATCCAAGGGTTTGGGGCACAAGAAGTTAGGGATTTCTCTGCCCCAGTTACAGGTAAATCAAGTGTCTGAAATAACCGAGAACTTGCTGACAGTTCTCCTGACTTCTCTTTCTTAGGCTCACATCTTAAATTATTATTTTTATAATTTCATATCTCTATGCCTTGCATAATGACATTCTTACCTCCTATCTCCCTAGTACCCTTGTCCACACTCCCCCATCCCCACAATCACTCTTGCATATTCCTGTTATTCATTGTTTTATGACTCACTAAGATTAACCAGGACCACTTGTATGACCCTAGGTTTGGAGCTTTCCACTGGTACCTGGTGGGCCAAAAGAGGGAATACAACTAAGACAGTGATTCCCCTTTCCCCAGAATCTATTGATAGCCAAGAGTTCAGAAGTAAAGGGTAGGGAACCTGTAATCTCCTCTCCCTTATTTGACTGATTGTTTGCAGGGCTGGTCTAGTGTAGCTCAGTGCAGTATCTTCTGTTGAAGTGAGTTAATGATTACAGTAGTTGTGTTGAGTCTAGGGATGGCATTTCATAGCCCTTCATCCTATCTTCTGGTTCTTAGATGCTTCTTACTCCATCTTCCACAATGTTCCCTGAGTCTTAGAGAGAGAGGTATTAAATGACTTGTTAAGGCCCACATCTTAACCCACAGGAAAATAGAAAGGAAAAGATGATCAGGAATTTCTACAAATTGCTATGGTGGAATAACAGTGATCCAATTTATCTTCTCAGGTTAGAAAACCAGAAAACTGAGTAAAACAAATGAGCAATATTTGTAAATCATTCTCTTATTAAAATTATCTAGGAGACTTGGGGGGGGGGTGTTCCCAGTAAAGTATTGCCAGGCAAACATGAAGAACTGAGTTGAGAATCCCAGCACCCATGTAAAAAGCCAAGTGTGGCAGTGTGTATTTATAATCTCAGTACTGGAGAAGCAGAGACAGAAGGATCCCTTGTTGGCCAGCCAGTCTAGCAAAACTGGTGAACTTCAGGTTCACTAAGAGACCATCTTAAAAAAGTAAGCTAGAGAGCAATTGGGTAAGATATCTGATGTCAACTTCTGGCCTTCATATGCACTTGTGAATATGTGCACACCCATACATGTGGGCACATCTTTCGTCACTGGCCAACTTCTCACTTAGCTTTAGAGCCTTTGTTTTAGAGAATGACCCCACTTCCCTTTACTCTTCTTCACTCAACACACAGTCTTTTTTTTTTGCTTTCATATTTCATTTCAAGTATCATAGCAACAGAGTATCCTTCCCTAACCTTTTAATTCTGTCACACTACCCTTACTGTCTTCAGAGCACTTACCAGAATCTATACTCTTGTTTGTTTGCTTGTTTCTTTCTTACAATATAAACTCCACAAGAAGCTTCTTTTTCACTGCGACACTTTTTTATACAGCAGCTACACACCAGAGTTGATTTTTAATGAATACTTGCTGATTGAACTAACAAGAAAAAAGCAACTCCCCAGAAAAAGAAATCTACCTTTTGAGCCATGTATACAGGCTCACACCTGTAATCTAGTGCTTGGACACGTAGAAGCAAGAAGAATAGAGGTTCAAGGCCAGCCTTGACAGTAGGCCAGCCTGGGTTACGTGAGAGACTCTGTCTCAAAAAAATAAAAAAGAATCTCACTTCCCTGAACTATTTATTATTAAGTGAGTCACAAAAATTTTATAACATTAATTGGGTATATTCCCATCTTTTAAAATCAGTAGAGTATTTCTCATTGTAGCAATTATATATTCCTTGAAAGTGGAAAATAATTCACTGGCAAAACAATCTGGCCCTAGAATCAGTTCATGAAGAAAATTCCTTTGAACTTCCTTCCATGGTTTTTAATTTACCCAGATTTTATTCTTTTAAGTTAATTTGAGTGTTTCCTAACATACTTTAAAGAGATTACACACAAAATGACAGTTAATAGTGTTCCCTCTCAAAACTTCTTTAAAAATAATTTCTTTTTGTTTTATAAGCCCCTTAGTCCTTTTTAGCTTTCTACATTTTCCTTGATAATATCTGCCATACATTTGTCTCTTTTGTTTTTTAACCCTAAGAACTAGCCTATTCTCTTCTGTGGTTTCTGTCTTGTCATCCATTTGTTTTTGCTTTTGTCTAATTAATAGCCTCTTTTTCTATTTGGCATTATGTATTTTGTTGGATTCTGTTTTACTAAATTCTGAAGCAGAATGTTCAGTATATTGTTTTCTTTATCAATAGTGAATTTAATTAAGATTATAAATTTATTTTAAGCACCCTCATTAGTCATGGCCTGAGTACCATTCCAGCTTGCTAAATAACCAGCTATTACATTTTAATCTACTATTAAATATTTATTTAGGGAACATTTGGTTTTTCCAAGTGGTTAGAGTTATGCATTTTTTAATTTCTGTTGTAATCAGAGAAAGGATATGCAGTTTCAGTTTTGTTTTGTTTTCTAGAATTTACTGAGCTTTCCTTTTTTGTTTTTGTTTACTTCTTTATTTTGTTTTTCTGTTCCATGGTTAAGTGGAAAATCATCTTTAATCTCAAATTAAAATGAAAGCTTCCTAAGTAACTAAAACTCCATTTCAGCTATACCTCTTAAAGCTTACAACTTTCCTAGCATTAGCCCACCTAACCAGGGCCTAGAGAACATGGCTCAGTGGTTAAGAGCATTTACTGTCCTTGCAGAGGACTTGGGTTTAGTTCTTAGCATCCAGTGGCTCACAACCACCTGAAACTCCAGTTCCAGAGGATACATGTCCTCTTCTAGCATCTGCAGGCACCTGCATGCATGTGGTGCACATAAACTTTCACAGGTGCGCGTGTGCACACACACATATACACACATTTTAAAAAAAATAAAAAATTTAAAAAATTCATCTATTCAGTATGAAGAGTCAGGACAGAGATTCTCAATTTTGTACCTAACTTAATTTTATGTCTATTTCATTTGATTTATAATAGGCAAAAATGTTTCTTTTTTTTTTAAAGGACTTCTTTATTTTTTTATGTGTATGATTATCTTTCTGTATGCATGTATCTGTGTCTTGTGTGCGTCTGGTGCCTACAGAGATCAGAAGAAGGCATCAAATCTTCTGGAACTGGAGTTACAGACAGTTGTGAGCCACCATGTGGGTACTGGGAATTGAACTCAGATATTCTGCAAAAGCATCAAGTGCTCTCAGCCTCTGAGTCATCTCTCCAGCTTCCAATGCAAATTCTAATTTACATTCTCAACTGCAGTGATTGAGTTATTTTTTTCTTGACATTCTTGCAATTTTTTTATTATTCTCTTTTTATAATAGCCATTCTAACTGGAGTAAGATAATATTTTATTGTGTCTTGATTTGCATTTCCCTGATAGCTATTGATACTGAATATTTTCTTCATATATTTGTTGGACATTTATATTTCCCTTTTTGAAAAGTGTCTATTCTGGGCCAGGCATGGTAGCACATGCCTTTAATCCCAGAACCTGGGAGGCAGATGCAGGTGGATCTTTGTGAGATCAATGCCAGCCTGGACTGCATAGCAAGTTCCTGGCCAGCTGGAATTACAAGGAGACCTTGCCCCAAAAAACAAACAAACAAAGAAGCATTTGTCCATTTTAAGTAGGATTTCTTAGTTTTGTTAATTTTTGTCATTCTTTATGTGTTCTGGATATTAACTTTCTGTCTCATGAGTAGGTGGCAAATATTTCCTCCCACTCTGTAGTCCATCACTTCTTTCACTCTACTGATCATTTTATTTGTTCCATAGGCTTTTTAGTTTGAATCCCATTTGTCAGTTTTTGCTCTTGTTTCCTGTCTCCTGGAACTCACTGTGTAGACCAGGCTGGCCTCGAACTCACAGAGATCAGCCTGCCTCTGCCTCCCGAGTGCTGGGATTAAAGGCATGCACCATCACACCCAGCAAAAAAAGTGTTTCTTAATAATATAAGGAACTTCTAATTTCAATGAAGGTAAAGGCTGAGAGATGACTCAGTTGGTAAAGTGCTTGCAATACAACTATGAAGACTTGAATTTTGATCTCCACCATCCATGTAAAAGCCAGGTATGATAATGAGACTCTATAATCCCATCACTCGGGGGCATGTGGGAGAGACTTATGGATCTCTAGAGCTTGCTGGCTAGGCAGTCTAACCAAAGTGATGACCTCCAGATTCAGTGAGAGACCTTGTCTCAATAAAATAAAATAAAATAAAATAAAATAAAATGATAAAAATAAGGTGGAGAGCAATTAAAAAACATCAACAACATCAGCAACATCAACCTCTGGCCTCTATACTCAACACATCCTCACACACATTTGAACACACACTAACATACACATAAAACATACACAATGCTAAGCATGGTGTCATATGCCTGTAATCCTTGGTACCTGGGAGGCTGAGGAAGTAGGCTATTGAGTGTGAGATCAACCTGGGCTGTCTACCAAGTTCAAGGCCATCTGGGTACATAGCAAATGACTCTCACAGGATCTAGTTTTTAAACTTTTATTAACTTATTCATTTATTTGTGGGATGAGGGCCCTTGTGTCACAACACGTGTGGAGGTTAAAGAACAATTTACAGGAGTCAGTTCTCTCTACCATGTGGATCCTAGTAATTGAACTCAGGTGGTCAGGCTTGGCAACAAGTGCCTTTACCTATTGAGTCATCTTGCCAGTCAGCAAAAGACTCTCAAACAAACTTTTTAACTTAAATCCACACCCACTCCCTCCCCTCCAACTCCTCCCATATCTCTCCATCACTTTTTCCTGAAAACTTCATGTATTCCTTCTTTCTTTCTTTTCTTTAAATGGGGCTTTTTGCTACTCTAACATTCCCCCTTCTGAAGAAGCAAACTTTTTAAAAACTCAAAAATTTAACAGCAAATGATGTATTCCCATGTTAAAACTCTCCATGTTAATTATTTTATTTATTCATTTTTGGTTGAACAGGAGGGCGTGGCAAATACTAGGCAAGTACTCTATCACTGAGCTACACCCAAGTCCTATGTTCATTTTTAATTGAGGAAATTAAAGTGATAAAATATTTAAAAGGTCACTCCATACCAAATTCCACTGGGCTAGGGTTGTGGCTTAGTGGTATAGAGCTTATTTACATATAAGAGGCTCTGGGTTTGATCCCCAGCACCAATTTTACACACAAAAAAATAACACAAGAAGCAAAAAGTACTATTGTCAAAATCAATAAAGCACCCTTCCCTTAACAGGGGGAGGACTGTGACCAAAGTACATCATCTTGCTGGGCAAGGTGGTGCAGGCCTTTAATTCCAGCACTTAGGAGGCAGAGGCAGGCAAATCTCTGTAAGATTGAAGTCAGACTGGTCTACATGTCGAGTTCCAGGCCAGCTGGGGCTACAGGGAGATCTCATCTCAAAACAAAAACAAAAATACATTATATGCATGTATGAAAATGTCACAATGAAACTCGTTCTTTAAAAACTAAAAAATGTGGTTTGACTAATGAGTGGCATGTTAAAAATATGAGCCTTCTTATATAAGATACTATACAACTAATATGTTTAGGATTACAATAATTTTCTAGGCACTCCACCATATCACAAACTTAACTGAACCAGTGAACTATGTCCTCTGTTTTCCAAAATCTAAGTTTTTTTTTTCAGTTTGTTTCTACTAAAAGAATATTATTTTTTAAATCATGGTTAAAAATTAGGTCCTTATCTCAAAGTTTGTTTCATCCTAAGACAATGAGAAAGATGAATCCTGGCTTTACTGTGAGTGATTTAACTTCTAAGTAAGCTTCCTGTAGCTATTTCCTCTTTAAACAGAGACAATAACTTATACCTCATAAGGTAACTGGAATAGTATCTTAAAACACAGAGTCAACGATGGTAACATGGAGCATACCTGTAGTTCTAACTACTAAAGCAGAGACAAGAGGATCACTTGAGCCTAAAAAGTTCTGAGTCAGCCTAGGTGACATATGGAGATTCCATCTCAAAGACGAAGTATCTTGTCACAATGCCTGACATATAGCAATAATTAAATATTAACTACTATACTTCTGTTTTCCTCACAATGGCTTTCTTCCTTCTTAAATTTACTGAAGCCCATGCTCTTTAATATATCAAACAACTACACTTCCTCACTTACCATTATCCTCAAAACGGTAGCTGTTTCAGTAATCTCCACCAGCTAACTGCTAACAAAAGTAAACTGAGATCCTATTAACTGTGCTTACTCTTGTTTATTAGGTTTTGTCTTCCACAGAACCCAGATTTTGTCTGGAGAATATTTCATCTTTCCTCTCAAAGTTTTTGTGAGTAGAAAAGAGAGTGAGCTTCTGTCATACACATTAATTTTGACCTTCAAAAAATGTTTTATCTTACCAATAACCTATGGCCTCTTAAAAGCAAATCTTCCTCTTTATACAGTCAAGTAACTGGTTATGCAATTTCAACAGCCACACTACCACTCAATAATTATAATTGTACTTTGGACTATGAAAGAAACTATTGTGCCTCTATGATCTGCAGTTTTCAAATACTTCATGTCATTTTTCAAAAACTACCATTAAAGATACATGAAAAGGTCTCTCAATTTATTGCTACACAAAAAACAGGTGCAGTTGGGTTGCAGAGAGAAATGAGGTAAAACACAGAAAAACAACTTTTCATTATCTATGCCGGGTTTTCAAACAGCCACCTTCCATAAACTTCAAGAAAAGATTATATGTAACTGTACCGGACCTCTTAGAGGTAAAATAAAAATTCTCCTTTTTCGGGGGCTGGAGAGATGGCTCAGCGGTTAAGAACACTGACTGTTCTTGCAGAAGACCAGGGTTTGAATCCCAGAACCCATACAGCAGCTAACAACTGTCCGTAACTCCAGCTCCAGGGGATCTGACAGCCTCTTCTGTCCTCTGTGGGCATTGAACGACATCGGTGCACTTACCTACATGCAGGCAATACACACATACACATAAAATTAAAATAAACAAAAAAATCTTCTTTTTCATTAGAGCTTATGTACCTCCAGTCATAAAGCATCAATACATCATGTTGCTCTTTATAGTGGGCTAACCAGAAAAATCTTATGGAGTTGGGACAAATTATGTTTTCTCCTGAAGTTTTGCCACCCTACCTCCTAATAGGCAAGTATTCTTTTGACAACAGTTAGTGTTGTTAGTAATCTTTTTCAACTCAAACACTATTATTTAAAAAAATAACTTCTTTGTAAAGAACACAGAGAAAACTCATTTATTAACAATTTTTCCCAACTGGCCATGCCTACAACTTCCTAAACTAAGTCATATTTTCTTTTCACAAAAATTTTAAAAATTAAAGAATTTTTAAACAAAAATATGAAATGTTTCTTAAAATAAAAGGTATATTTACTAGATACATATTGTATATGCTAAACAGTGTACTAAGTACATTGCCTTATTTTATCTCAAGTAGCTTATAAAAAGTCAAGTAGGATGTAACTATGTAACAGGTATGGGAGCCACAGGGGAGGAGGAGTAATGTTATTTAAGAGGCACAAAGAAATTCACCAAGTAGCACCAATAAAATCAACAAGTAATTGGAGTAAAACAAGTCATGAATGGGCTGCTTAGGTCAAAAGGGAAATAGTTTTTTTTTTAACTAGATGCTGTTATGATACACTTTATTCTTAAATGTCCTGCTACACACCAAGCTAATTCTTAGTCTATTAGTGAATACCTTGTATTTGTAAAGGAGTAAACTCAACTGGACTCTGTATTCCCTAAGTATTAAAACAAGTTCCAAAATCAAAATTACAAATGAAAACTGGTCTTTTAAAACTAAACTCATTGGCCAGCATACTGAAACAAAAGAAATAACAATTATAAAAATAATTAAATATAATAATTAAAAATAAAGGATTAAAAATAAAAAGTTACAAAGAGAGATGCAAAAACTAGAAAAGCAGACTCCCAAGCTGGAATGCCTGGAAGAAAATCCCAGCTGCATTGCAAACCAGCTTAATTAACTTTTGGCAAGTTAACATCTCTTGATCAGCATTATTGTGAGCATCTAGTGAGTTAATATGCTTGCATACTGTGAGCATCTAGTAAGTTAATATGCTTAGAATAGAGCCTTAAATAATAAATACTACACAGTCAATCTGTTCTTTGTGGGAAATATCTTTTTCTATATAGAATATTGAATAGACTAAAGAAATGATTTGAAATAAGAATTCAGCACATTGCTAAATGAACATAAATGAACAAAGAGAAATTTTTGGATCTTTTTCTTATGGAATTTTTAAGGAAAGCTTACAGAAAATTAAAAACTATCCTCTTTCCCACTTCAACCAGTACATTATCCCAAATCACAAATGCCTAGCTTAAACAATGATCAAGTATCTCATAGCCAATCTCATTCAATCCCTACCACAGACCCCCTTGTACTCTAGACAATAATGAAGCATATCCATTACATATTCTTGCATCCCTGAGTATTTCAATGTGTCCTCAAACTATCAGGACTGTGAAAACATAACTACATACAATTATGTCTAAATGTAAGGATAACTCTTGAATATCAAATATCCAATAAA
>NW_008330570.1:1110503-1111498 GCF_000622305.1 Nannospalax galili
TTGGCTACCCTGACGTATAGCTGGTTCCTAAAGATGCTCCAAAGGGGGTGGGGGGGGGACCAACTAAGGTGATCTTAAAAGTATCACAGGATATAGCATACTATATTTGATATGCTTCATTATATTGTAGTTGTGCTTACCAACATTCAAACTGTCTCATTTTTGGGCCAATGAGAGCCCACTGACTTTATGCATCTGGATGTTTTGTCACAGCCCTACTTCTTTTTGATAACCTCATTGCAAAATGCTGAAGGCCACAGATTTGGAATCAGATTGAGGCATAAACCAATCTTCATATTCAATCTATTTCACCCTTATTCTTTGTTTTAACTAAATTAAAAATTCTTAATTACAAATCACCTGTGTTTTATAGATGGGATATGATGATGGAACATGAAACGACATTACAGCAATATTTCTCACTTAAGTATACTTCAGGATTTCATTAAATACTTAACAAGAAAAAGAATATTGTACTCAAAGCTGGAAATTACATTTTGGGTTTTTTTTTTTTTTTTAACTTTTTGAGACAGGGTCTCCCTGTAGTCCTAGCTGACCTGCACTATGTAGCGCAGGCTGGCCTTGAACTCACAGTGATCCACCTGCCTCTGCCACCCGAGTGCTGGGACTAAAGGCATGTGCCACCACACCTAGCCATGTATTTTGAGACGAAAACAAAAAGATTCCTAGTCTATCCTGTTTGCCTTTGGTTATAGAAAGTATTTCTTCATGTTCTATTTCAAAAATTGGATGCAGTTTGTTATTGTTATTGGGTTGTTTGTTCTGTTTTGTTTTTGACAGGGTTTTCCTAGTTCCAGTACACCTGGAACTCACTATGTAGACCAGATTAGTCTCCATCTCACAGAGATCTGCCTCTGCCTCCCAAGGGCTGGGATTAAAGGCTTTTTTTTTTTTTTTTTTTTTTTTTTGAGGTAGGGCCAAAAAAAAAAAAAAAAAGAGGACGATAAATCTTTCACTGTGATATATCAAAATAA
>NW_008330570.1:1111551-1118735 GCF_000622305.1 Nannospalax galili
TTAATGCATTATAACATTTTACTTAAAAATATTTTTTTTTTTTTTTTTTACTGCTTAGCCCAGGAAAGACCCTCGGCTTATTGGGAGAACAACCAATCCCAAGCTAAGGTGCCCAGCCTACATCATGGAAAGTTAACCCAAGCACCTAACTTCCTTTAAAAGATGTCTGGCTGCTGCTCTTGCTGATCCCGGGAGGCAGTTCAGTTCAATAAACTGCTGTCTCTGGTGGAGTGGTCTTGGTCAGTGGTATTTGCTGCATGCTTCCATACAATTTTCATACACATATATCATGTTCTTTGCTCAGTACCTTCTCATGCCCCCCACTTTGGTCCCCTGGCTCTTCTCAAATAGTCTCCCTTCTATTTTCATGTCATACATAAACACACTTTAGAGATTCTGAATATGAGGGAAAAACATTTCTCATTTTGAGCCTCGCTTATTTAACTTAATATGATTATCTCCACTTCTATCCATTTCCCTGAAAATGACATAATGTCATTCATCTATTGATGAATGTCTAAGCTAATTCCATAACTAGGCTATTGTGAATAGTGCTACAAACAAAAATGGATGTGCAGGCATCTTTGCTATATGCTGATTGAGATTCTTTCTAGTATACACCCAAGAGTGCTACAGCTGGATCATACAGTAGTTCTATTTTTAGTTTTTTGAGGAACTTTCATACAGATTTCCATGGTAGTTTCACTACTTTCCATTCCCATCAACAATTTCCCTCCACAACTCCTGCTCCCCACATCTTCACCAATATTGGTGATGGTTTGTTTTCTTGATGATAGCCATTCTGACTGGGGTGAGATGGAGTCTCAATAAAATTTTGATTTTCAGTCTTGATGGCTCAGGATGATGAACATTTTTTTCATGTATTTATTGGCCATTTATACTTCTTTTGAGAACTTTCTGTTCAGTTCATTTACACATTTATTGATTGGATTGTTTCCATTTTTGTTTAATATTTCAGTTCTTTACACATTCTGGATACTACTCTCTGGTCAGATGTATAATTCACAATTTCTTCTCCCCTGTCTGTAGGCTCTGTCCTCTCTAGACCATCTCCCTTGCTGTGCAGCATGGCTGTTTTCTTATTTGATGCAATCTCATTTGTCTATTCTTGCTATTATGGCCTCAACTAATGTGAGTCTAATTTTAAAAAGTCATTGCCTGTATTTTCAACTATCTCCCAAACCAGTTTTGTTTTGAGTTGATTTTTATAGAGGGTCAAAGACGGATATAGTTTTATTCTTTTACATGTGGATGTCCAGTTTTTCCAGTACCATTTGTTGAAGAGGCTATCTTTTCTCCAATGTATATTTTGGCACCTTTGTCGAAAATGAGATGGCTATATCTGTGTGGGTTTATTTCTTGGGTTTCTATTCTATTCCATTAGTTTACATGTCTGTTTTTGTGCCATTACCATGCTTTTTTGTTGTTGTTGTTACAACGGCTCTGCTGTATAATTTGAAATTAGGTATTTTGATACCTCCAAAACTGTTCTTTTTGCAAAGGGTGGCTTTGGCTCTTGATGGTCTTTTGTGCTTCCATACGAATTTTAGAATAGTGTTTCCTATGGAAAGAATGCCATTGGAAATTTGATGGAGATTGCATTGAATCTTAAGATCAGTTTTTATAATACAGCCATTTTTACAATATTAATTCTGCTAATCTAAGAACTCAGTAAGTCTTTCTACTTTCTGGTATCTTCTTCAGTTTCTCCCCACTACTCCTGTACTCTCCGATCCCTTTTCCTTTCTCTTCCTCCTCTACACCTCCACTGCTCACCCCGCCCCCAACTCCCACTGTGAATGTGACTGTTTTCCTGTCTTCCTTGTCTCTGGTATACAGAAAAGCTACTGGGTGGGTTTGCTTGTTGTCAATGCTGATATTTTACCCTGCTACCTTACTGAAAGTGTTTTATCAAATCTAAGAATTCGATTTTTTTACAAGTCTTTTAAGTAAAGGATTGTGTTATCTGCAAATAGGCATGGTTTGACTTCTTCATTTTCTATTTGTGTTTCTTTTGTTTTTCTTTACTTATTGCTCTAGCTAAGGCTCAGGGTACATTATATTGAATAAGAATGGAGAGAGTGGGCACCCTTGTCTCATTCCCAACATTAGAAGAAAATGCTTCTAGTTTTTCCACATTTACTATAATGTTGGCTATAAGGTTTGCCATATATATCCTTTATTATATTGAAGTATAATCCTTCTAGTTTCTTCAGGACTTTCATCATGAAAGGATGTTAAATTTTGTCAAAGGCCTTTTCTCCATCTATTGTGAATATCACATAACTTCTGTCCTTCAGTCTATTTGTGCACTGTATTACGCTTATTGATACACATATACTGAACCATTCTTGTGTCCCTGCAGTGAAACCAACTTGGTTGTGGTATATGATCTTCTTAAGGTGTCCTTGAACTCAGTTTTCAAGCAAATTTTTTTTTGAGAATTTCGTGCTTACATTCATCAGTAAAACTGGTCTATAGTTTTCTTTTTTGTGTCATTTCCCCATCCAGTTTGGATACAATGATGACTTCACAGAGTAAGTCTGGTAATGTTTCTTCCCTGTCTATTTTACGGAACCATTTGAGGATCATTGTTGTTATCTCTTCTTTAAAGTTTTGGCAGAATTCAGCAATGAATGAATGCATATGGTCATTGGCTTTTCTTTGTTGAAAGATTCTTTCTTACTGTTTCAATCTTGTTAGTTATGGATGTTTATAAGTTGTATATATCCTCTTGATTTAATTTTGGTAAGAAAAACGTGTCTAGGAATTTATCAATTACTACTAGATTTTCCTGGGGTTTGGGGGGGGGCAATATGGAGGAGGGATATAACTTTTTAAAGTATTCTCTAATTGACCTCTGGATTTCACTCAAATCTATTCTAATATCCCCCTTTTCATCTTTAATTTTATTAAATTGGGTTTTTGGTTAATTTGTCTAAAGGTTTGTCAATCATGTCTATCTTTTTAAAGAATGAATTGTTTCATTGATTCTTTTTTTGTTATTTTTTTAATGTGTATGAGTGTATTGCCTGCATGTATGTAAGTGCACTTGTGTAATGCAATGCCTAAGAAGGTCAAAAGACAGTGTCAGATCCCCTAGAACTGGAGTTATGGATGGTTGTTAGCCGCCATGTGGGTGCTAGGATTCAAACCTGGATCCTCTGCAACAGCAACCAGTGCTCTTGACTGCTGAGTGGTCTCTCCAGCCTCTTTGATTTCTTATATTGTTCTTTTAGTTTTCATTTCATTAATTTTCACCCTGATTTTCCTTATTTCTTTCTATCTAATAATTTGGAATGTGCTTTATTTTTATTTTTCTAAGGTTGTATGATGCAATCATTAAGTTATTTGAATACTCTCTGATTTCCTTTTTGTAATTTTACATGTGTGAGTGTTTGGGCTGCAAGATGTATGCCTACAGATGCCAGAAGACAGCATCACATGCCCCTGTAACCAGAGTTACAAACTGTTGTTAGCCACCATGTGGGTGCTCTTAACTGATGAGCCATCTCTTGAACCAGATTTCTATTCATTTTAATTTATGTTTGTGTGTGTGTGTGTGTGTGTGTGTGTGTGTGTGTGTGTGTGTGTGTGTGTTTCTGTGTGCTTAGGTTAGAGTTTGGGTGTCTTCCACAATCATTCTCCTACATACTGTTTTGTTTTTGTATGTTGTATTTTCTGTTTTGTTGAGGCAGTTTCTCTGTAGCTCCAGATGGCCTAGAAGTTGCTATATAGACCAGGCTGGCTTCAATCTCACAGAGATTTGCCTGCCTCTGATTCTGGAGTGCTGGAATTAAAGGCATGTGCCACCACAATCAGCTTCTCCATCATATTTTTTGAGGCAGGCTCTCTTTTGTATGATTCTGTGTGTGTCTGTGTGTGTGTGTGTGTGTGTGTGTGTGTGTGTGCATGTATATGAAAGTGTTGGTATACCTGCCTATGAACATGCATGCAGAGGTCTGAGAAAAAAGGCTAGAGAAAGTCATTTGGTGCCTTCCTCTATTGCTCTCTGGCCTATTGCCTTGAGATAGGGTTTCATACTGAACTAGACGCTAGAGTTTCAGCAAGGCTGGCAGGCCAGCAAGCTCTGGGGATCCACAAAGACAGGGTCTCTTGGTGAACCAGGAGCTAACCATTTTTACTAGACTGACTGGCCAGCAAGTGACAGGAAACTTCCTGTTTCTACCTCCTGAGCTATAAACTCCCCTTTTAGAAATGCCTTAGGTACATCCAAAGGGTCAGGTAGGTTGAAATTTCCATTTTCGTGTGATTCTAAGAATTTTTAAAACTTCCTTATTTATTTTGGTAAATTAATAAAACTATCATGTATGGGGAAATATTAAAACTCTTAGAGATTAATGAGCTATTTTGTGGTATAAATCAGACTTACAAAGTGCTTCTATGTCTTCCTCAGCATCACTACTAATGATATTATAAATTGCAGTTATTAAGTTGAGACTATTTGAAATAGATCAAGTCCTTTGAAATAACAGAAACGAAGAACCGCTGTATAAAATTACAAAAGCTCAATACAATTTTTCAAATAAAAATAAATAAAAAAGAAATGAAAGAAATGAAATTACCATTTTAAAAGAAATTATCTAATTTTGTCAAAAAAATTCACAAGCATAAAAACACTCCCCTCTATGCAGACAGCATACAATATGATGGCAAATCATAACAGTACAGCTGCTGATGACTTCTTCACAAACCTTTTAAAAGATGGGGGTTTTAGTGATCTAACATTGCTTACAGACACAATTTTTACTCTTTTCAACATTGTATCAGGATTAGAAATATTACTGAATACTAAATCTTTTCTCTGAAAAAAAGCAGGCTATGAATTGATGTTGTGGTCAACCTCTTTTACTCAAAAAGCCAGTACACCCTTTCCTATAGCTTAAGTTGTTTTGTGCTTTGATTTAAAGGAAAAGATGCCACTTCGCCAGGCTATAAATTCATCAATGAACCAACAACAAAACAAGACACAAACAAAAAAACTTTTGCTTAGTGGTTCTTCATCGGTAATTGGTAACACACCTACATGAAGTGCTGCTATATTCTCTATATGTCAGTGCTTTCTTCTTACTGAAAAACAAAATATCTGCTAGCAAACGTTATGACAGTAATTGCTTTTCCAGATGGTATGCCTTTGATAAAAGATTTTTGCCAAAAGCTCATTTTACTTTCTCTCCAAGCATAATATTTGTCATTAACTTTGAAACTGGTTTTACAAGCTTCTCAATCATACTGTGAGTTGAAATGATTTTTGCTATGAGAAAGAAACTTCTAGATACTTCAGAAGCAAAGCATTCTGTTTTTAGCAATAACATTCATTAATTTCACCTCCAACCCCTTATTTTATATTGTTTTATACACACATTTCATTTTTATCACAAGTCTAAAGATTGTTAAAGCGAAACTACAAAATATCAATTGAATCCCTTAAAGTAGCATGAAAAAGAGCCAAAGCCTGTGTCATTTCCAGCATACCACAGGAAAAACTGGAGACAGGGCTACAAGTTCTCTCATATGCTTTGCTGAAATTTGTTTCCAAATGTTTACTAAGACAAAGTATTTTTAAAAGCTAACATTGCAACAATGTAAACTGTAATGCAGGACATAGAAACTTGTGAACTTTCTATTGCTTTACTTCATTCTCTTAAGTGCTTATTTTGTTGCACTTGAACCCATCCAGAACAATACAATCCCATAATCTCAAAATCTAAAGTGTTTTTCAAAAAATTGTCAGGAATTACTGTTCAAATCTATTATGAAATTTTCAGTTCTCTTCATTTTCAAAAGGGAAAATAAACATGTACAGGGGTATCACTCTGTGGGAACTTGCAAGAGTGGGGAGATATGTGAAATTCATAAATTAAAATTTCCAAACAAGAATTTAAACAACTATTTGATTCTGCATGGAACATTTACAAGTAGAATCATAACTAACAACCACAACCAATTCAATTGATCACATTTTCCTATACCCAAATCTTTACTTTTACTAACATCTGAATATGGAATTTAGCTCTACTACTTTAAAAGGGAATCTAAATTATGATTTTATGATTGTACATAAGCGGTTTCAGATGGTTGTATTTAATCTCTTTACCCCAAGGAAACATTCTGAGTAAACTACGTCTTCAACATCATTCATAATAAAGTTCTAGAATAATTTACATCTCACCACAAATCTAAAATCGTTTTTGGCAAAGCCTGGATATTCAAATGTTCTGAAATATAATTAAGAACAAACGTCATATCTGAAAAAAATTAGATGGGTCTAGTAGTAAAACTATGTATCTCATAATCATTTACTTTTGATTCAAAATGACAGTTAAAAAACTCAGAAAAGTACAATATATGTACAATATCGTTATTAAAGCAACACATCTGCTTCTTGATCTGAGTTAATTTTTCTTTAGCAAAAATTGACCAATTACACCATCCTCTTCTAAGAAGTAATTCTTTTATTTTAACTGAGGCAATCTTGGGATTTAAACACCATAAATTATTTTTTAATACTTTATTTTTTTATGTGTATGAGTGTGTTGTCTGCATGTATGCAAGTGAATCTCTGTCAAAGGTGCACCAAAGAGGTCAGAAGAGGACAGTGGATTCCCCTGGAACTGGAGTTACAGAAGGTTGTTAGCTATCATGTGGATGCTGGGATTTGAACCTGGGTCCTCTGCAAGAGCAGCCAGTGCTCTTAACTGCTCAGCCATCTCTCCAGGCACCATCATAAATTCCCATTTTAAAAAAATTTATTTATGTATTTGATGTGTATGAGTGTTATGCCTTCAGGTATATAAGTGTACCTGTGTCATTCAATGCCTGTGGAGGACAGAACAGGGTGTTAGATCCCCTGGAACTGGAGTTGTGGACAATTGTTAGTGACCATGTGGGTGATGGGATTCGAACTGGGATCTTCTTCAAGAACACTCAGTGTTCTTAACCACTGAGTTATCACTCCAGCCCCATAAATTCTTATTTTTAATACACTGCTTTATGAAATTAAAGAATACTACTAGTAAATGATATATTATTCTCAGCTCTTTACCTTTATACTCTAGCAAAATACTAACTTATAGATTTCTGTAAAATATACAGAGGAACCATCCAACTTTGCCTTACTCCCTAACATACTTTCCATCTAT
>NW_008330570.1:1118903-1129792 GCF_000622305.1 Nannospalax galili
CTGTCTAAATCCTCTAAGACATAAAATTAAATGAGGTTTTAAACTTTAAAAAAGATCTCCATTTTATTATTAAAATACAGTTTCATACAGAAAAATTCATTCTTAATACAATTGACACTAAGATGCACATACATTTCTAATCTCTATATGTCTGATTATTACTAGTCACAGTCGGTTACTTTCTGAGCTCCTTGGCATCTGAGCATGGATATAAAGTCATCAGGTAGATTTCAATGATAATCTTTTTCACATCTACTAACTATTAAGGATATATATATATGTATTATTTTTTAAATAAAATACCTAAATAACTCTACCCTGTTTGCAATTTATATGTATTTTAGAAAAATAGATGACTACTTTTGTGTTTGTTTCCTTTGATATGACATTTCCTTTGTCTTTTCAGTTGTCTTATGCAGTCTTTAAAGTGGGGATCCAGCCCATGTTTTAGAAGAGTCACTTGGGTCTTTAATTGCATATCTTGCTTTTCTGCTCCAAGTGAAACTAATCTATCGGATCCAAAAGATCCCACAGGGATAGCCTATGGGGAAAAACAGTGACACTTTTTGGTGGTTAGAAAACCCTTAGTAATAAACTTAGGAGAAAAGGAGAGAAAAGTTTCAAACTAAAGCACAGAACAATCACTAAGGTTTCATGATATATGAGTAGGCTGTTAGAATTCCGAATTTAGCTGCTAATCTCAAGAATTATGATATAATAAAATAATCATTTAATTGACTTACTACTGTTTATTTTGTGAAAAGAGATATCTCACTATATAAACAGGTTGGTTTCAAATTAAGGATGCCCCTGCATCAGCCTCCAAAGTGCTGAGATTACAGACGTGTACCAGGACTACCACATGACATTTACCTACTCCAATTCTAGCATAGTTTACTGAATCTTAATTTTCACTCAATCTATTTATTTCTTATCATTGACATGCTTTGTTAGTTATAAGAATAGGGGAGGAAGTGCATGACCATATGGAAAGAGAGTTTTACAGGCTCCTGGGACCTTGGTCATATGAACCTACAGCAATAGAGTAGGCATGCACAAGACCCATGCAAACTCAGACAACCCCAGCACAGAACTGGGGAAATGGGCAACAGGCCCCAACCTTAGTCAAAGAACTATTGGTAACTGATTACTTATGAGTGAGTGAGAACTGTTCTTCTTTAAGGCAGTGACTACAGATAGGCTGACTAGACCCCAGTGGTGAACTTCCACTGAGGGACATCTGAGTACACTAACTTGACTCTATAAGCCTTAACATAAATGACAGAACACATGAAATCTGGTGGAAGGGCTATGGGAGGGTACAGATGGGGAAGGGGACATAAAGATGATTAAGATGTTTTGTATGAAAGACACAAAAAAATTGAACAAAAATTATATAAAAAATAAAAATAATAGAATATTTTTAATAAAAAATAAATTTAAAAATCTGGATCTTCTCTTTTGATTGTTGGAGGTATGGGGTGAGGCAGGGCATGGAAAGAAGGTGAACTCCTCTGTAAAAGCTAACCACTCTAACATATAAGAATTTTTTTTTGCTTGTTTGTTTTTTGAGATAGGGTCTCCCTGTAGTCCTAGCTGGCTTGGAACTCACTATGTAGCTGGCCTAGATCTCAAGGAGATCTGCCTGGCTTGGCCCTCAGATGGGATTAAAGTCCTGCACCACCACATCCAATTTATAAGAACTTTTAAGCTTGCAAAATCTACAAATAGTAATCAATATTATAAAATCACTAGGAAGGAGCCACATTAAAGTAAAATTGTATCTCAAATACCTTAGATTAAGCAGAAATTCTAACTGCTGGTGCCTTCATTTGGAAGCAAAGTGTCCTACTGTGTGATCCTGTCTGATGGTCCTTGATTTTATCATCAGAGTCAGTGACAGTTACATTTCCATCAGTATGGACAGATCTAAAGAAGAAGAAAGAAGACACATTTAGGCCACTAAAATCATTACAGATTTTTAGAAACCATGACACATCACTGTTTCCTTACAAGCATACAAAGATTCTTAGATGTTCTAGTTGGTTAAGAAATGCCAGTTCACATTCTTATCACTGCTGTAGTTGGAAAAGAAATTAAAGATTAAAGGTATAACAGAGAAATAGATAAAGTTGATGAGAGGCCAATTGGCTTTTTCAAAAAAGGTCGATCTTCAAAGGAGATACACAGCAAATTGGGTTTGTACTGGTGTCCCAAAGAGACACAGGGCTGAAAACAATCAGCTCATTTAGAGCTCCTGAAGTCACCTCAGTAGTGGTGGCCTCTACCTTGTTTTTAGTAAAATTAAACAATAAGAGGAAACATGAGTTCCAGAATAAAATAATTCTGGTACAGAAAAGGACCTAGTACCATGACTAGTATTTGTATCTGGGCCATTGGCATGGGATATAACTAACTGTAGTTACTAAATGAATAGTAATGCTGTATGTTTCTACTCTACCACAAAATAACCATCAAACTTCAGGGACTTTATAGGCAAAGCCTTCTTAAGAAATGTGAGTTCTAATGGCTTACATTTGGTGAAGTTTGCTTGCTAGGCAAATACTCTAACAACTAACTGAGCTACATTCCCAGCCCTTAGGGATAAGCTTTTTACTAACAATTCTCTCAGATCACAAAGACAGGGAATCAGGCTCCTGAGACAATCATTCTATCAGACAATTTAGGAACTTGGGCTACTTAATTCTATCTCTGGTTCCCACAACTGACATTCATCAGCTTTGTTCAAAATGCTACTACCTGCTCTCCTACCTTTGTCAACAGTGCTCTCTGCTTTTTCACTATCACTGCTATCTATTTATTCTATCACTGCTGTCCTTTATTCCATACAAATGGCCAAAGCATATGAAAAAAATGTTCAGCATCACTAATAAACAGGGAAATGCAAATCAAAACCACAATGAGGCATCATCTCACTTCAATAAGAATGGCTGCTATCAAAAAGACAAAAGAGAGCAAGTGCTGGTAAGGATGTAGAAAAAGGGAACCCTTGTACACTCTTGCTGGGAATGCAAATTATGGAAAAGAGTATGGAGATTCCTCAAAAACTTAAAAATAGAACTACCATATGATCCAGAAATTCCATTTCTGGGTATATATCCAAAGGAAATGAAATCAGTATATCAAAGAGACATCTGCACTGCCATGTTCACTGCAGCACTATTCATAATAGCCAAAAAATGAAAACAACTGAAGTGCCAATCAACTAATGAATGGATAAAGATAATGTGGTACACATACACAATGGAATATAGTCAGCCATAAAACAGATTGAAATCCTGTCGTTTGTGACAACATGGATGGAACTAAAGATAATTATGTTAATTGAAACAAGCCAGGAACTGAAAGATGAGTACTGAATAATCTCACTTATATGTAATATAAAAACTTGATCTCATAGAAGTTGAGAGTAAAATGGTGGTTTTCAGAGGTTGAGAAGGACAGGGGAAGGGAATGATGGGGAAAGATTGAGCAGTAGGTATAAATTTGATAGGATTAAGAAATTCTTATGTTCTTTTGCACAGTGGTATGACTATAGATACAACAATGTAGTATATATTTCAAAATGCTAGAACAAAGAAGTTTAAATGTTTTTACCATGAAGAAATGATAAAAAGTTTGTGGAGAGAGCTATGTTTAACCTGATACAAACATTACATAACAAATGTATACATACACCAAAACATCACATTCTGGAGAGGTGAAGGCAGGCAGATTCCTAGGGTTTGATGGCAAGCCTCTCTAGCCTATCTGGCAAGCTTCAGGCCAATGAGAGCACCTGTCTGAAAAAACAAGGTATATGGTAATTAAGGAAAGAACAGCAGAGGCTGCCCTCTGGTCTCCACATACACATGTACCCACAAACACATGAACATGCACACACAAAAGCAGAAAAAATCATATGGTACTGCATAAATATGTACACTTTTTATGTTTTTATGCATCAATTAAAATAAATTTAAAAATTCTACCCCATTAAAATGCATAATTTTATGGTCTATGTCTAAATTTAAAATGTGTAGTGCTAGCACGGTGGTGCACAGCTTTAATTCCAGTACTCGGGAGGCAGAGGCAGGTGGGTCTCTGTGAGATTGAGGCCAGCCTGGTCTACATAGTGAGTCCAGGCCAGCTGGAGCTACAGGGAGACCCTGACTCAAAAAGACAAAAAACAAAACAAAACAAAACAGTAAAACATGTAAAAAAAATCTTAAATTGGGGCTGGGGAAATAGCTCAAGAGGACCTGAGTTCAGATCCCCAGCACCCATGAAACAGCTGGGTACAGTGGTGAGCAGCTATGACCCAAATGGCAGGAGTCAAAGACAAGTGTATTTCCAGAGCTCATTGGCCAATCAGTATTGCTAAGTTGAGAGAGTCGGGTTCAGTGAAAAGATCATGTCTCAAATAATAATAATAATAATAATAATAATAATAATAATAATAATGTAGAAAATGAAGGAGGAAACACCCAACCCTGTGGTCTCCACATGATGACTCATGTGCGAGTATGCACACAATATGTGCACATACACACATACACCATACAAAATAATTATTAATCTCAAAATTTTTATTCTATCAATAAATGAACTCCCTTCTCTTATCACTTTGTCTTTTCTTTCAAGCTCATTTATAATCCCATCTGAAAATAGAGGGACAGTTCTCCAAGTAACAGGCTTAAATATATGAAAGCTGCCCAGCCTCATTAAGGATTGGCTTCAATGGGTCTGAGGAAAATGAAATATACTATACAAGAGGTAAAGGCCAAGGAATGCTCTGCTCTACTTGGAGCAACCAGGAAAGGCTTCATGAAAGTAGTCTCTCAGGTTAAATTTCAATGAAGTGGTAAAGAGGCAAATGAAGGAAAATGGGAAATATAGAGGGGTCAGCAAGAACAGAAATTTGAAGCAGCATACCTTGTCAAGAACTCTGTAGTGTTTTGGGTGAGAAATGTACCTCATTGGCTCATGAGTTTGAACACTTGGTCCCCAGAGGGTGGTGATGTTTGGGAAGATTATAGAACTTTTAGGAGGTAGAACCTTGCTAGAGGAAGTGTGTCACTGGGAGTAGGTTTTGAGGGTTTATAGCTTTACCTACTTTCTGTTCTCTCACTCTGCTTGCTGTGTTCTGGATGAAAATGTGACCAGCTAGCTTCCTGCTCTTGCCCCCATGCTATGTCTTTTCTGCCATGATGGGCTCTATTCTTCTGGAACCAGAAGAATAAGCTAAAAGAAACCCTTTCCTCCTTATGTTGCTTTTGTCAGGGTATTTTAGAACAGTAACAGAAAAGTAAATAATACAAACTGCAAACAGTTCTATTTTCACATAGAAGGCAGAAAGCCACAAAAGCATCTCATTGCTGGAGGGTGAGAGGAATCATATCTGTAAGGCCAAAACTCCTCTTAGTCTAACGAAGAATGGAGCGAACAAGTAAATTTATTACTTACCAAGTAATTCTAATAAAATTCCAAGTGAATTTTACTCTCTTGGAAAAATAAGCTCCTTCAAGGAAAGACAATATACAGAAACTGTTTGGCAGATGACAGAAAAAGAAGTGTCCAACACATAACAGTATAAGAAGGAACAAGCTAAAATTTTAACAAATTCTTCAAAATCTAGTATGTCAGTTTGGAGACACAAGGACTCAACTGGAAGATGATCCACATGTCTCAAATAGGTGCTCCTAAGAAAGATTAGAAACAGGACAAGAAAGGCTGAGAAGATGGTGGAATCAGTAAGGTGCAAGCACCAGAACATGTACATATACCTACATACACCAAGTACACACACCCACACCAAAAAACAAGTAGGACAGGAAGTCAGAGAAGCCATACATCAATATGACAGTATGCAAGAAGAATTTAGGAAAGAGGCTTGAAGGTTTGCCTAAAGCAAAACAAAAGAAACCCCTTTCACTTAAGTGTTCAGGCAAAATCCATTGCCTCGGGGAAGAATAGAAGCAAAATTATTATACCTCCTGGGACGGGGTGTAGTTTGGAAAAATATTCAGCCATGGGACATAAAGAATATTGTTGTTAGGAGAGAGGAACAGGAAAACGTAATGGGTAAAGATCCTGCACCAATCCCAAGAGAGATCTATTACAGCTAGGGGACGGGAAGGATATTCCTGTCCAGGAATAACCATAAATGGCAGAATATGACTTCTATAAGGAAGGGAGAGACTAGGAATGCTGAAGAAGCCCAAACCCCAATGCCTAATTATAATTCAGTCTAGATCAAAACAAAAGCCCACTCTATTCCACAACAAAACAAATAGAAGGGCAACTGCATAAAATGAAATTCCTCTGTGGAACAATAGTGCAAAGACTGCTAAAAGGTGAGGGTGGTACAGGCAGCAGGAGAAAAAGGCATATAGTATTACATGCCATGATCTAGATGCATGGAAACAGAAGCCCAGTGCTTGAAAAATCTGAAGCCAGAGGTGCACTGAAGGTAATGATGGCAAAACACAAACCCAGCTCAACTCCTGACACACCAGCACAGCCTGCAGCACAGAGGACCCTACAGAGGAAGCAGCAGAGGAGCATTACCTACATCTTCTTTATTCCCCTGCACAGGATCCTAAGTGTAAGTCAAAACTTATAAGGCAAGCACAATAGTGAGAAGAAAGAGCTCTTGGGGCTAGAGAGACTGCGCAGTGATTGAGTGCTTACTGCCCTTAGGACCTGAGATTGGCTCCCAGAACCTCCATCACCAGGCTCACTATCAACTGAAACTCCAGCTCCAGGCAACAATGCCCTCTTATGACCTCTGTGCATGTGCAGACACACATACATACACATACATTTTAAAAAGCAATAAATCTTAAAAATAAACCCTCACCTGCCATGGTCGTGCACACCTTTAATCCCAGCACTTGGGAGGCAGAGGCAGGTGGATCTCTATGGGTTCAAGACCAGTCTGGTTTACATAGTAAGTTACAGGCCAGTTACAGAGAGACCAAAAAAAAAAAAAAAAAAAAAAACAAAAACCTCTCTATTGAGATAAAGCAGTTAACAAAATCAGAAATGATTAGATTGTTGAAACTATCATGGATTTCAACATAACTATATATAATACTTTTTTTTGGTCTTTTTGAGACAGGGTCTCCCTGTAGCCCCAGCTGTCCTGGAACTCACTATGTAGACCAGGCTGGCCATGAACTTGCCTGCCTCTGCCTCCCGAGTGCTGGGAGTAAAGTGAACCTATAGTTGGCCCAAATAAACCAATTTATTTTTATTCTTAAGGTCATTTGAGGATCTGTTCCTCAGGGGTCACATGGGCTTGGAAGGGGCCCCTGGCTCCTTTCTTTTATCAGTTCCATCTACGTGAAGATAAGTCAAAGGTCCTGGTCAACCATGGCTGGCTTCACTTGGAAGCATGGAGGAAATGTTTCCTCTGAGTTGACCCTCTTCTTTGTAGACTGGACACTGGTTCAAGTCCATCTGATAGGGTCTCCATGGCCTTCCTGAACACGAGGACAGGTGACTCACCACAGTTACAGAACATTTTGAGATACGTTCCATAGTCCCCTGGAACTTAGTTGGCCTTGGAGGGCAAAGAATAAAAACTGTCTTTAAGTCCCTCTGACCAGATTAGTCTATAACCAAAGATTAAAGTGATCGGTATATTTCTTTAAGAGTCCATGTGTATAGCTAAAGGCTACATAACAAGAAACAATTCCAGACGGGATACCTTCCTTTGAATTGTTGGCCAGGGTGGCCCAAGAGGCACCCACACAGTAACCCAGCATAGAACTGGGAAAATGAAGAGCAGACCCCAATTTTATCTAAAGGAATGTTGGCAACTGATTGTTACTAGATGAGGAAGAGCTGATCTTCCTAAAACAAGAAACTCTAGATAGGCTGACTAGACTCAGTGGATGGACTTGCACTGGGAAATGGCTGGGGGCCACAACACAGTGGACAATAACAGGGATGACAGAGCATATGGGTACCAGCGGAGGGGGGGCAGATGCCACTTGGGATGCAGGTATAAAGATGTTTGGGATGTTCTGTATGAAATACACACACACACACACACACACACACACACACACACACAAAATCAACAAAAAATATGAACCTGCAAATACCAGAAATGTTAAAGGAAGTTCTTGAGGCAAGAATATAATACCAGGTGAAAACCTGTATTTACGAAAAGAAATGAGTGTTGGAAAGGTGAAGTATTAAATATAAAAGACTTTATCCTTCTTGTTTTTCTCTATTTTCCATTTTTGTGTATGTGTGTATGTGTTTGTGGTATGCATGTTTACATGTGTGGGCATATATGTGTGTTGGTGTGCATGCACATGAGTGCAAAAGCATGTGGCAACCTGAGGATGATGTTGGGAATCATCCTCTATGCATCTTCAACTTACTCAATGAGACAGGGCTTCTCAATCAAACCTAGGTTCACTGATATGGTTATTCCTGCTGGAAAACTCGCTCTGGGGATCCCCTGTCTTTGCCTTCCAAGGCTGGAATTACAGGTGAGCTGCCACGTCCACCCAGAATTTATATGTTTTCTAGGGATCTGAACTCTGGTCTTCATTCTTGGGTGACAAATGTTTAACCACCCACCAAGCTATCTCCCCAGTTTGCCTCTTATTTTTGTTCACTTTAGGTTATTTACTAAGCAAAAAATAATAACAGTGTAATGTAGAGATAAAAAACAAAATGAAGTATACCAATGTAGCATAAAATGGGAGGTAAAATTTGGAATACAATGTCATTAAGTATATCATAGGACATATGAAGTAGCATATTATTTCAAGCACAAAAGTAATATGTTAAAGATACATGCCTTTTAAAATATGGAATAGTAGTTCTTAACCAAACATACACACAAAGAATTTTTAGCAAAGTCTCAAGACAATTTTGGTTGTCACAATCAGGAATGGAAGTAGCAGTTATTCTTATTCATCTAGTAAGATGTGGCTAAAATTCCTGTAGTGCAGGTTGGAGAGATAGCTTAGCTGTTCTTCCAGAGAACCCAGGTTCCACTCTCAGCACCCACATGGTGGCTAACAACCTCTATAACTCCAGTTCAAGGGGATCTGATGCCCACTATTGGCCTCTAAGGGCACTGCATGCATGTGGTGCACTTACATCCATGCAGGCAAAACACTCATACACATAAAAGTAAAATAAAAAATTTTTACATCCTATAGCAGACACAGGATGGTCATTTTGCCAACAACAAAGAATGGTCTGGCCCAAAGCATCAACAATTTTAACACTGACAAATCGTGATACAGAACAATCATTTATATAAGTATATAATACATGAATACACACATATACATATATATGTATATGTATGAATGAAGAGATTTAGAAAGCATTCTTGGAAGTGTGTCATTGATGGAATTTCTAAGAGATGATCAAATCATGAAGACTCTGACCTGATGAATAGTTTGATCCATTGATGTATTAAAAATCTGAAGAGACTATATTAGAATTTGTGGAACTATGAACCAGGTGGGGCCTTGGAGGAAGTAATCACTGGGGTCACGTCCTTGGGAGTTGTATGTTGTATGTTGCCCTGGGCCCTTCTTATTAATCTTCTGCTCTGGTTCCTATTTGTCAGGAATTAAACTACTCATTATGTTACTCCCCCATCATGACTGTCTGGAACCTCTGAAACCACAAACTACAATAAATCCTTCCTGTTAAGTTGTTCGCTCAGGTACTTTGGTCACAGCTATGGAAAACTAACACAATGTATGAGAGCAAAGCCAGCACAAGTTTCTTCTGTGTGTGACAGTTGATCTTGATTGCCAACTTGATAGAATGGAAACACATCTCTGGGACCTGACTCCGAGAGATTATCTAGATTATGTTAAATCAGATAGGAAGGCTCACCCTAAATGTGGGCTGGGGTCTCAGACTAAATAAAAGGAGAAAGGAAGCTGAGCACAAGCATTCATCTCTCTCTTGATTCCTCAGTATGGACTCAAGATCACTGGCCCTCCCTGCCATGATATCCCTTGGAACTGTAAGCCAAGATAAACCTTTTCTTTTTTAAACTGCTTTTCTCAGGTATTTTATTGCAGAAATGAGACAACTAATATACTTTGTCATAATTTCATCAAAAGAATACTTGTTCTTACTATAGATCTTAGCAACCTCAGCATACAATTATTATTCTTTACTGAGTCAAAAACCTTTAGTTCACTTAAAGGAAACACATTGAGGCTTCTTTGACACATCTGAATTGCCAGAATCACTACTCCTCCACTTTGTAAAATGAAGGTTATATAGACACAAGTACAGTAGCTACTAAGTGTCTAACAGGAAGGTAGCATATACCATATAGACTGGACAAAAGGAGGATTTATGTCCTGAGCAGAACAGAATAGGATAGCATGAGGTTTCATCATGGTACTCAGAACAGTGTATTATTTAAAATTTATGAAGTGTTCATTTTTGGAATTTTCCATTTAATAGCTGCAATCTATGGTTGACCACAATTAACTACAGCTGCAGACAGCAAAATCAATAGAAAGCAAAGCTGCAGAGGGGCAGCAAGGTGCAGAGTGACTATGTATCATGAGTACACCCTGGCAACAGATTCCACAACCCAGATAAAACCAAGTCCTTGACAATTTGGACATAAACTATTACATTCACTCAGGAAGAAAACAGATAACAAGAACAGTTCCTGATACAGATAGGAAATTAAGTTAATAATTTTTAAACATTCCTACAAATAAAGTTCCAAGACTTCCACTCTGAATTCCACAAAACATTTAAGGGGAAAAAAACATACCAACATCACACAAACTCTTCCAGAAATAAATAAGGCTATCCCAATTCATTTATGAAGCTAGCATTATCCCATAACAAAAATCAGACAAATTGTCAAG
>NW_008330570.1:1129964-1144247 GCF_000622305.1 Nannospalax galili
ATTTCAGTAACTTATAAATCAAAACTCTCTGAAAACTATAAACAGAGGGTAACAACTTCAATTTAACACATGAATCTACAAGAAATTTATACATCATACAATCATTAAAGACTAAATACTTTCCCCTAAGATGGGCAACAATGCAGGATATCTGTTCTCATCACTCCTATTCAACACCGTACTGTATTGCCACAATAATCATAAAGAAAAAGAAATAAAAGCCTGAAGATTGGGCTGGAGAGATGGCTCACTGATTAAAAATACCCGCTGCTCTTGCAGAGGACTAAGGGCATTGCATGACATAGCTGCACTTACATACAGTAGGCAAAAGACTCATTCACATAAAATAAAAATAAATCTAAAATAAGATAAAGTAAAAGTCTGGCCAATAGGAAAAAAAGAAGAAACAAAATTGCCTTTTTTACACAAATGTCAAGATTATCTATAGAAAATCCTAAGGATCTACAACTTGTATACTACTAATACTTTACTACAGTAAGTGAATTTAGCAAAATTGTAGCATACTAGGACAACACACAAAATTCAAGTAAATTCTATGTTAGTGATTAATAACTAAAAATAGTGAAAACAACTGTATTAGCATTAAAAAAGAAATACATGGGCTAGGAACATGGCTTGGTGGACAAGGCACTTGCCCCTCAAGTGTGAGGATTGGAGCTTGGATTCCTAGTACCCATGGAAAAGCCAGGCAGACTTAGTGGCTGTCTGTAATCCCAGAATGCTGGAGGTAGAGATGGACTTGGAGCAAGTTGACTAGATAGAATAGCCAACCTTGCCTCAATAAAGTAGATCACCCAATGTCAGCCTCCACATGCAAGCACATACACATGCACACACAGACATGTGCCTACACACATGCAAACAGGCATACCCATATGCACATATATCACATACACATGAAAAAAAAGAGAAAGAAATAGGATAAATATAACATAATAAATGAAAGATTCATGTGCTCAAAAAATATTAAGGACTTCCACAGAAGACCTGATACTTTTAAAAATTACATTTATTTATTTATGTGTTGGGAGAGAGGGATGCCACTGAGTCCTTTGGAGGTCAAGAGGACAACCTGCAGAGAGAGGTCAGCTCTCTCCTTCCATCATGTGGGTCCCAGGGATTGGGCTGTCAGGCTTGGAGGTCAGCACCTTTACCTGCTGAGTCATTTCACCAGCCCAAGACCTGATACTCAGAAAATGATATATGTAAAGTAGGACTATACTTTAACATATAGGTACAGGAAGGAACTTTCTGAATAGAAGGAGTAGAAAGGGCAGGAATTAAGACGAACAACTGACAAATGTGATCTCATGAAACTAAAAAGCTTCTGTACAGCAAAGGAAACAGTTAATCCAATAAGGAGGCAGCCCACAGAATAGAAGAAAATCTTTGCTAGCTATAGATCTGACAAGAGGATTAGTATCTAGAATACACAAAAAACCTCAAGAAACTAAATATCAGGAAAAGAAACCACCCAATCAAAGCATGGGATAGGGACCTGAACAGAGTTCTCTAAAGAAAAATACAAATGGCTAGTAAAAATTTTTTTTTAATGTTCATCCTCTTTAGTCATCAGGGAAATATAATTAAAACCTCAAAATGTCTATCATTAAGAATATAACAACAAATGCTGGCGTGGATGTAGGAAAAGACAAACCTTTATATACTGTTGGTGGGAGTGTAAACCAATACAACCACTTGTATGGTGATTTCTCAAAAAATTACCATACCCCCAGCTACAACACTCCTTGGTATATACTCAAAGGACACTTGATATTCTACTACAGAGATATCTGTAGATCCATGTACATTACTGCTCTATTTATAGTAGTGAGGAAATGGAAGTAGCCTAAACGTCCATCAACGGATGAATAGATAATGAAAATGTGGCACACATATACAATGGAAGTTTATTCAGCTACAAAGAAAAATGAAAGTTACCGGAAAATGGGTGGAAATGGAAAAATTATACTTGGCAAGGTAAGCCAGGCATAAAAAGTGAAATATTGCATGTTCTCTCTCATATGTCCATCACAGCTTTGACTCTTTTAGATTTGTTTAAATTGGAATCTCTGTAGAGAATTGGAAGCAGAAAGGGGGGTCAAGATAGGGGGAGGAACAGAAGCCTTAAGGTGGATAGAGATGGCAGAACAAATGTACTATGAAAATAGAGGGAGAGAATACTGGAGATGTCATGGTTTAAGCAGGGATGGTGTACAGGGGAAGTGTTCAAAGCTTCACCTCTACTAGCTAGCTTTCATAGTGCTGGAAGGTGCTATGTATGCTACCAGAAGGGAAAAATAATCATCAATCTTATCCAGCTCTGAATCCTGTGAACCATTCCAACAACTGGCCTGGCAAGATAGGCCCACTGGTGCAATAGTGGTATGAATATTATGAGAGTAACCAATCACTCTCTAACTGGACTAAAGGTCCACTTCATAGGGTGGAGCCCATACCTGACACTGATATCAGGTTTAGGAACCTGAGCCTAGACAGGCCATAGGGCATAGGGGAAAGCCTAATACCAGTTCTCTACTAAATTATTATGGTATTAAACTGACTTATAATGACTCATTGTTACACCCATAGATTAATGCATCTCACAGCTCTCACCAGAGACGTTTCCTTATGCAGTGGATGGTGCTTAACACAGAAACCCATCACTGGCCAAAGTGTAGAAAACAAGAGACCAAAGAGTGCTTATCCCTGAACAGGAAACCCATATCAAACTTCTGCCACTCAAGGTTCAGGGATCATTACAGAAGAAGGTGTAGAAAGGTTGTAAGAGCCAGTGGTGGTAGATGACCACAAGGAAATAGAATTTTCCAGACAGCTGGTCAGTTACTCACAACAATGGTGACAGCATGCACAAGTCCCATACAACCTCAAACCAGACAAAAAACCAGCACAGACATGGGGAAGTAGTTAAGAAACCCCAACCCAACCCAAGGAACTCTGGGCAACTGACGACTGCTGGGAAGGGCTAAGACAGTATCTTTCAAACATGGGACTCTTGGTAGGTTAATCAGGCTCCAGTAGATAGACTCCACTAAAGGATATTTAGAGATACAAATAAGACTCTATAGGATACACACACACACACACACACACACACACACACACACACACACACACACACACACAAAGACACACACTACTTTCTAGTTACCCTCATCCCCCTCTTATCCTTCTTCAACCCCAACTAATCTTTGCCTTCCTCCAAACAAGTCTCCATCCCAATTTCATGTGTTTTTTTGTTCTGTTTTGCTTTTGCTTTGTGACCCATTGGATTTAACCAGGGCCATTTCTTTATATTTTATTTTTTATATTTATTTTATGTGTATTAGTGTATTGCCTGCATGTATGTGAGTGCACCCATGTCGTGCAATGCCGTGGAGGTCAGAAGAGGGCTTCGGATTCTCCTGGAACTAGAGTTAAGGACGATTTGTAGCCACCATGTGGGTGCTGGGAATCGAACCCGGGTCCTCTGCAAGAGCAGTCAGTCCTCTTAACCACTAAACCATCTCTCCAGCCCCTAACCAGGGCCATTTATATGCTCATGAGTGTGAACCTATCCACAGAAGAGGAGTAACTCACCAGTGGCTACCTCACTAAAGATTATGACTTCCTCTCAACAGCTCTGACTGCTATTAGCTTTCCTGGAGAAGATGGGGCCCTATGAGGCCCTTCTCAGTTGGTGACTAATTATTTGTTGGTTCAATCTTGTATGAGCCCTATGTCAGATAACTTAAATGTTGTGAGTTCTTGAGTGTCATGGCCATGTCATGGCTATAAGACAGTGTTTCATGCTCTCCTCCCTGTCATTTGGCTCTTATATTCTTTCCACTTCTTCTATGATGTTCCTTGAGCTTTTTAAGGGGTGACAGGGTTTTTCTATAATGCTGAGCACTTAGCAGTCACTTGACCAGCCATAAGTCTCTGCTTTACCCACTGTTTGCTACAAAGAGAAGCTTCTTTGATCAAGGTTGAGGACAGCACTAGTCTATGGGTACAAACATAAATATTTAAGAGGCAATTTGAAAACGTCCAATTAGCAAGTGTTCTCGTTTTCTTTCTGGTTGCTGTGATAAAAATATCCAGAAAAAAAAAGCAACCTAAGAGAGAACACTTCTTTTAGCTCATGACTCAAAATAAAGTCCAACACTGTAGGGAAGTCAAGGTGGCTGAAACATCTAGTCATATCCATATTTAAGAGTAGAGAGAGACAGCATGAATGAATGCATGCCTACTGCTCAGTTCACTTTTATCTACTCTTAAACAATTCAGAAACAAACCAGGGAATGGTGCCACCCACTTTTAGGCTAGGTCTTCCCATATCAAGTGATGTAATCAAGACAGTCCCCCACAGATATGCCCACAGGCCAACCTGATCTAGACAATCCTTCACTGAGACTTTCTTCCTAGGTGTTTCTAGATTGTGTCAAATTGACAAAGCAAACCATCATGGTAACAGTAGGCTCACCCCCTTGTGTCTATGACTTCCCTAGCCATGGACCAGGTTCAAGGGCAGTACTAGGAATAAGCTCCCTGCTACAGAGGAAACCTTAGATCCAATCAGAAGTCAGTTGGTTATCCCCATCAGAGTGGTACTACTATTGTACCAGAAAGAACCACATGCCGGGCAAGTTGGTATTATAGCATGCTAGATCCAAATGTTGTAAAGACCCTTGCTGACTTTTCTCCCCTAGCTCCTGCATAGCAATTTTTGGCTAGCCATCAGGGAGGAAGTTTTCAGCTTAGTTCCAACATGATTTCTCTCTATTCTGTAGCTAAGGCATGTGGTATTTTCAGAAAGAGGGTCTTACCATCCAATTCTGGTGAGCATCCAAGGAAAGTGACCACACTTGTATAGTTTTGGATGCCTCTGGAGGCTTTCTGGTCAACAACTCCTAGGGAGGTGTCCCATACCTGGCATTGGAATTTTTGTTTAATAACTTAAGGCTTCTGCAATTGGTGTTATCTACCCAGGCATGATACCTCCATTTAAAGTCCTTTTAAAAAAAATCATGTTGTTTAAATAGCTTATAAAGTAGTGGGTTCCCATGTAATTACTTCATACAGTCTTAGTTTTGGCTAACTCTCCCCCTATATTCCACCCCCACCCCAATCCCTGTATAAACCTTGACATCTCCTATATTTTCATAGCACATTTGTTCTGTCATCTTCACCTGCCTTAAGGCTTCTTTTTAATATTTTTAATTCTGAAGAATATGGTTTATTTAATACCTGTCTTTATTTTATTTTTTTATTTTTAATTGACTCTGAGATTTTTTCATACAATATAATTTGATGGTATTTGGATCCCCTCCCCAACCAGGGGAGAAAAGTAAAACTGAGTAAACTGAGCAGTAGGCATGCATTCATTCATGCTGTCGCTCTCTACTCTGTAGCAGGGAGCTTATTTCTAGTACTGCCCTTGAACCTGGTCCATGACTGGGGAATTCATATACATATATATGAATGAAACAAAATTGTCAAAGAATAAGTCAATAGAAATACTACCAAACAGTAAAAACAATGCAACCTCAATAAATGGAATATATTTCAAGTCGATCAATATTAAGATGTCAATTCTCCTCACATTTATTGAGTTAATGCAAATCCCAATTAAAATCAACTCTCAACAGCAACTGTAATTGTTCTATTAGCTATTTCTGCTCATTGTTTACTATTTCAAATTTATAAATTAAACTTTATGATAATTATATATGTATCAGAAAGTTTATACATACTGCATCTATTAATGTGTGTGCATATGCGTATGTGTGTATATATGTATATTATACGTATGTGTACATATATGTACACACACATATATATGGATTGGTACTATCTGCAGTCTTAGACATCTACTGGGGAATCTTGGAATACCTCCTGTGGATAAGGGAAGACTACAGCAAAATTTCTTCTTAAAGTTAATTTTTTTAAGATTAAAAAAAATTTTCACTAACGTGTGTGTGTGTGTGTGTGTGCGTGTGTGTCCACTGAGGCCAGAAGAGGGCTCCTGGAGTTGGAGTTCCAGGCAGTTGTGAGGTGTCTGATGGGGGTGTTGAGAAGTAAACTCCAGTCTTTCGCAAGATCAGTAAACACTTTTAACTGCTGTGCCACCTCTCCAGACCCCTTCAAATAGTGTCCACTGAGGCCAGAAGAGGGCTCCTGGAGTTGGAGTTCCAGGCAGTTGTGAGGTGTCTGATGGGGGTGTTGAGAAGTAAACTCCAGTCTTTCGCAAGATCAGTAAACACTTTTAACTGCTGTGCCACCTCTCCAGACCCCTTCAAATAATTTTTAAAGTAGCTAATACATGATTCAAAAAGTCAACTGCACAAAAGAGTTAGTGGTGAATAGAAAATTTCCTCCAATAATTCGGATCCTTTTTCTCATTTACTGTGTATTCACAGATATCCTATACATATAAAAGCATATACTTTGTACTTTTAAATGAAGATGGTAATATACTATATAGTTTCGTTTATGGGTTTTTTTGTTGTTGTTGTTGTTGGGTTTTTTTTGTCTTTTTGAGAAAGGGTCTCCCTGTAGCTCCAGCTGGCCTGGAACTCACTATGTAGACCAGGCTGGCCTCAAACTCACAAAGATCCTCCTGCCTCTGCCTCCCAAGTGCTGGGATTAAAGACGTGCACCACCATGCCCGGCCTTCGTTTATGTTTTTAACTTAATGTATGTGATCTCCCCCCAGACCTCACGATAGGGATCAAACCAAAGCCTCAGGAACACTAGGCAAGCCCTTTATCATGAGCCACATTCCCAGATCCTTCATGTATATTAGAGTTCACTTCATAACACTTTTTTGTAGACTCTCCTCATCCTTTAAACAATTTCATAATATTAAATTATATGAACATATATAACTTAGTAAGTCTCTCATTGCTACTGCTCCCAATATTTTGATATTACAGTCAATGCTGTTTTCATAGGCAGGAAGCAGAATTACTGTGCTAAAGAATATCCACATTTTAATTATGGCAGTTTTTGATAAGTTGTGTTTTGCATAGTTTACCTAGGCTTTAAATAGGGAATGTGCCACTAACTTTCCCTACTAGCAACAAATTCCCATAGTATAGCTCCAATTACTAAGTAAAGGTGTTGTGGAAAATCTTAAACCAAGGTAAATTTATAGAGAGTGATAACTTTTTGTTGTTTTTGGTATTTTGAGACAGATCTCACTCTATAGCTTAGTCTTGCCTAGAACTGACTATATAACCCAGGCCAGCCTCCAAATACTGGAATTACAGGTGTGAGCCAACACCTCAGGTTTAAAATTAAAAAAGCTTTAGGAGGGCCTCCCATTTTTCCAAAGTCTTTTAAAATAAGGTAATTTGTATTTAACATTTATAACATCTAATTTTGTTTGATTTTTGAGACAAGGTCTTCCTGAAACATGCTATGTAGACCAGGCTGGCCTTGAACTCACAGAGATTGGCCTGTCTCTGCCTCCCAAGTGCTGAGATTAAAGATATGTGCCACCGTGTCCAGCATAACATCTAATCTTAATATTCTGATTACAAATTAAAATAGAAGGCAAAGAAGATTAATCAAAAAAACATAAATAAATTTAAAAGATTATATGGCCACTGGGTGAGGTGGCACAGGCCTTTAATCAATCCAAGCACTCAGGAGGCAGAGGCAAGTGCATCTTTGTGAGTTCCAGGCCAGCCTGGTCCACATAGTGAGTTCCAAGCCAGCTGGGGCTACAGGGAGACCCTGTCTCAAAAAAATTACAAAAAAAAGAAGATTATATGGCCGCATACTATCCTCCAAAGATCCAAAGATGACTACCATTGATTCTTTCATTCTATGTGTACATGTATCACATTACCTATCCAGAGAAGGGACTTTACTTCCCAGACCCTTAACTCTTGACTGGCCTTGTGATTTGCTTCAATCAGCAGGATGTGAAGGAAATGTTTTTAAACTTCAGAGATGACCAGAACTTGCAGCTTCCCTTTTCTGCCTCTTGGAAGCCAGAAGACATGTAAGAAATCTAAACATGCTATACCACAGTGCTGTGGAGAGGCCATGGGCAGGCATCCAGGATTGTCAGTCATGTGAGTAAAGGTATAGACTAGTAGCCCAGACAACCTAGTAGCTGAGTAAGTGATCCCAGCTGAGGCACATGAAGATGGCAGAACCCAAAGTCAAACACTTCTCATACTCTCAATCCACAGAATTGTAAAATTAATAAATCATGATTTAAGACATTACATTTTGTGGTAACTTTTGGTATGTGGCATTAAGCAACTGAAACATATTATCAAGCAGATGGTACCCAGCAAATTACAAATACTGAGTATTAAATTCGAGTCTATCTCTTCTAGGCTATAAGTTTTCATTTATCAACAAGCAGAAAACATGTAAATTTTATATCTGAATCATATGAAGTTATACAAAGAACAATGAACCTAGTGGACTATAGTTACAGATGTAATTTTAGAAAATGCGTGTTATTTAGATGATGTTCCTGGCAGACAGATTCTATACAGACAGAACATATCATTAAATCAGAAGTCAGCACGCAGGCATTTTCATGTCAGGGGAGACTGAGATGACATGATCTTGATGTTTTTGTTCTCTGAAGATTTAACTACAAGAAACTAGATGAATGTATAATTAAGATATTCATTAGACTGTCTTCCACAAAGCTGATGCTTTGAGTGGGTTTCTGAGAGACACTAAATAGCTTTCAGCTTCTGATTAAATTTATTTACTTATAGAACAAATATTCTGTAAGACTGATCAAAATTAAAGTCATATACATTTAGGGCTCATGTCTCCTTTAGACCGCCCTAGAATGCTCCCACTATGGACATCTAATATTCTTAAATATTTTATCCCATTAAAGCACCTTCGTCTTGACTTAGTTGGTATTAAATAGCATCTGCTCAAATAGTCATTTCTTCTCAGTCACTAAGTGCAGCACCCATTTAAATTCTATCCCCTCAGGAGAAAATGTCTGCATAAATTACATGGAATTCTCTAGTTATAAGATTAGTAAATGGGATCATTTATTTAACCATTAATTTCAATCAATATGGACTCAAGAACATTTGATCTTTGCTTGTGTTATAATCTATTATGGGTTTTGTTTGGTTGTTGCTCAAATTGTTCAGTCCCAGACACTGGGTGCTTTTTCCAGATTGGCTTCTATATCCTTTTGCTAAGCCTCTACTCTTTTGGATTCTGAGTTTTCTCTACCCAGGCCCTAAAATCAACCATTTTCCAAAAAGGCCTACTTCTTTTTTTAAAAAAATATTTTATTATTTTATGTCTATGAGTGTATTGCCTGCATGTATGTAAGTATACCCATGTTGTGCTTTGCCTGCGGAGGACAGAAGAGGCAGGCCATTGGATCCCCTGGAACTGGCATTACAGACAGTTGTTAGCTGCAATGTGGGTGCTGAGATTCAAACCCAGGTCTTCTATAAGAACAACCAGTGTTCTTAACTGCTGAGCCATCTCTCCAGCCCCTACTTCTTTTTTATTAAGAGAATACTAATAACACCAAAATTCTGAGTGCTGGGTGCACTTATGGTACTTGGTATTACTGCTTCTGGGCTCTCTTGACAGACAGACCTAGGCAATACATGCATGTATACTAGGCCACCAATACATGTATACCATCTCTGTATCTATAACTTTATTAAACAAGAGTTCATGCTAACGTTTTTAATCCAATAATACCACATGGCTCTTTCTAGTCTTCCCCTTACCTGAAACCTTCAAACACACTATCAACGAGATCGAGATCTCAATTTATGTGTCCTACAAGCAATTCAAACTCAACTTATCGTATTCTCCAGAACTCACCTGCTGAGTGGCAACATTACCATCTAATTACCTTCAAAAGCCTCTGCATCAACGTAATAGCCAACCACCAAAGCCTAAGTCTACTTATGATCTCTATTGCTATGATCCTATTCCAGCCAATCTAATGTCACCTCTGATCTAAAAGTATTCACTACAAGAACAAAAGAATAAGCAAGACAATCCCCTAACTAATCCCCCTACCCTCAATTTTACCTTGTTCTAATCTGTACACACTAGAGCCTAAGTGATAGTTTAAAAAACAACCTTTTCTTGAGACAGGGTCTCACTATATATACCTGCAACTCAGACAGGACTGCAACTCAAAATATAGACCAGGCCGGCATTGAATTCACAGAGATTCACACTGGCCTCTGCCTCCTAAGTGCTGGAATTAAAGGCAAGTCACACCTCACCTGGCTCTATATCATCTTTTCATTATTAAGATCCTTCCATAGCTTCCCTTTCCCCACAAGATAAAGCCCAATTAACCTGACATTGCTTTCAAGGTTCTGTGCAACACCCACCCCTCTTTACCTCTGCAGTCTCATCTATTTTCTTTCACTTCCTATCCTCTGCAATCAATCTGAAATATCAATGACTCTTTTTTGTGCTCTTGTCTCAACTCAGGTGTTCCTTCAGAAAGTCAACTCTACTTCCTACACAGTATGGAGTAAGTAATCTGTCTATATTCTACCACGTAGTCCACGCACTGTTAACGGCTATAATACTGCATTGTAACTACCTGGTTATTTTGTACCTCTCCTTAACCTGTAAACTCCATCAGGGCAAAAACCATACTACCTGGCTTACCACTGTATCATCATAGACTAGTTAACTCCATAGCACACACTAAAAATACAATATATACTTAAATGCTTTTTTCAATTTTGGTATTTCTGTAGCTTAGATTTAATGGCTATTTTACAGGTATTCAAAATAAAATCTCTTCTTTAAGATACAAAGTTTAACGTTAATACAAACCAAGTTTACCTGTTACATAATACTAAAGAGTATTTCCTTGAATACTTCAAGAAAAAAAGCCAATATAGTAAAATTTTGATACCTTATCCATCTAGAACTATCTTGCCTCTGTACATAAAGACAGTGTGACAAAGTATAAGACTCTGAAGTCACAAGGCTTTCTCTCCCAACCTTTTAGGAACCAAAGTTACTTACAAGTAGTTCCCAAACAGTAACCATGGAACCAATACTACTTGGTGATAAAGTTTTCACTAGCCCTCAGTATAATCAGAAAAGGTGACAATGCTACTTAAGTTGGAACAAAAAAAAATTGTGTCATATTTTATATCCTTGTTTTGCAATAAAAAGAAGGAAAATGGAAAAGAGGATGAAGGGAGACAATATTATTCTTTCATTGTTGTGGGGGGTTTTGTTGTTTCCTTGTTTGCTTGCTTTTTGAAACAGGTCTCACTATGTACTCCAAGCTGTTCTCCACCTCTTGATCCTCCTATCTCAGCCTCCTAAATGGTCAGATTATAGTCATGTGTGACTACACACAATCCAAACTTTCACACAGAATCTTTTTTAAAATATTTTATTATTTTAATTTTATGTGTATGCGTGTACTGCCTGTGTGTAGGTAAGCACACCCGTGTCATGCAATGCCTGCGGAGGACAGAAGAAGCTGTCAGATTCCCTGGAACTGGAGTTACGGACAGTTGTTAGTTGCCATGTGGGTGCTGGGATTCGAATCCGGGTCTTCTGCAAGAACAACCAGTGTTCTTAACCACTGAACTATCTCTCCAGCTCCTCACATAGAATCTTACTAGTCCATGAATCCAAAGGTCTGGACTTTTCTGCTCTAGCATTTTCATTAAATAAAAGACTGGATTCCAACCAACCTGAATTTTCTTTTGAAAATGTTCCTCTTACTCTCAACTCCACTCCAGTAATTGTAGATTTTTCTCTCTCATCCTTAAACAACAGCAATTTGACTAGTATATTCACTAATCTTATTTGGTGAGTTCTCTTAAAGGTGCAACTCCAGTCTAGCAACGTTTTCAGTGCCTTGAGTATTTACTTATTACTGATACATTACTCATGCTATTTTCTTCTAGAAATCTGAATTTATATATGCCAAATCCCTAGAGTCTATCTACTGTATACACTATCTTTTTCTGTCAAAATCTCCATCTCTTCCCACACTTCTGCAAAATTATTTGAACTAGTCTCCTAATTCACTAATATGAATCTACTTTTTATTATTGTTACTTATTTTAGTTTAAAATTAATTTCATTTTCTAAAAGCTTTCACCTGTTTTCAGAATATGCCTAGTTCATAACAAATTCCCTTTAAGTCCAATAACTGGGATTTTTAATATCTGTTATAGTGCCATAACTATTTAACACATGGGCATCTACTGTGAAAACTCAAATTATTCCTTCTTTTGAGTTTTAGTCTTTTTTAAATCTCCTATTAGTTTTGTGTCTACTCACATCTGTAAAAGAAATGACTTTTATTCCTTCAAACTTGGGTGCTATGGAAGGCTCTCTCAAGGATTATTTGGATCCATATAAATTGTTGTTTTTTTCAAATAGCTAATTTATGCTAAACTTAGAAGTTTCAAATCAGGGGCCTGGAGAGATGGCTCAGTGGGTAAGAGCACTGACTGCTCTTGCAGAGGACCCGGGTTCGATTCCCAGCACCCACATGGAAGCTACAAACCATCCTTAACTCCAGTTCCAGGGGAATCCGAAGCCCTCTTCTGACCTCCACAGCATTGCATGACACAGGTGCACTCACATACATGCAGGCAATACACTCATACACATAAAATAAAAATAAATTACACACACATATATATATATATATATATATATGAAATTCCAAATCAGGTGTTTCCACAATCTCTTCTCCATCTGCAAAGAAAAGGTTGCAAAAGCTAGCCTCCCAGACTATCTGTGAAGGAGAGGCTGCTAAGGCTAGCCTCAATAAATAGCTCTATTCCACTCACTGAACTCACTCCCTGCACCAAGTAGTATCAGGATCAGTTGTACATGAATAAATACCTGTGGTTAGAATAGAGAGGTTTATTTTTCTCTCTTAAGAGGTCTGAAAAAAAAGTCATTCCAAAGAGATTGGCATCTCAATAGCTACACCTGCTTATTCTACCTTTTTTCTCTCCCAGCGTTGCCCTACTGTGTCCAATACTTGAAGCCATCTCTTCTTCTCATCCTCACCCCCAAAAGAAAAAAATCCTATCTATCACTGCAGCTACAGAAATTATATCCATGTCCTAGCACAAGACAAGAAAAAGGACAGGCGCTCCTGGGGTTTCACGGATGAATCTATTCCCTTAAAAAAAATAAAAAACTTTCCTAGAAGCCCTGACCCAAAGACTTCTGTTTAACAGCCACTAGGAAATGTTATTTCATAGCTGAACTCACTAATGTGCCCATATAATATGGCAGTTACTAAGAAAGAAAAGGTAGATAGATACTGGGTAGGTAACCAGGAGACTCTAGCCTATCATTTTTCTTTCCTAAACAAGGTTCTAGTTTGTCAGTGTTCCTCTTACTTGTGATATTCAGAATTAAATTCAAATAGAAATTACGAGTATTCTCCCTTGGGCAGCTAATACTTTCTGCAGTCAGGACAAAGAACTTAATTCATTTTAAGGTTACCTAAGTTTTCCCATAAGTAAAATCAAGCTTCTAATTTCTTAAAACATATCACTTTTTTCAAGTACCATAACAAAACAGAATCTTTTCATACTATATTTCTGTATGACTGATTTTTCAAGGCCTTTCCTATGGGACAAGGTTTTGCTATGGAGCTTAGGATAGCCTCAAATTCACAATCTTCCTGCCTTAAATTTCTTGAGTGCTAGAATTACAGGTGTGTGCCACTATACCTGGCCTCAAGAACTCTGTGGTCAAATGAAGACAGTGAAGGGCATTATACTAGACCTTGAGACATGCATATAAAAATGCCTAAGAAGAGGGGCTGGAGAGATGGTTCAGCGGTTAAGAGCACTGACCACTCTTGCAGAGGACTCGGGTTCGATTCCCAACACCCACATGGTGGCTATAAACTGTCCTTAACTCCAGTTCCAAGGGAATCTGAAGCCCTCTTCTGACCTCCACGGCACTGCACGACACAGGTGCACTCACATACATGCAGGCAATATACGCATACAAATAAAATAAAAAATATTTTTTAAAAATACCTAAGAAGAATGAGCACATATAAAAATATAGATGGCCAGGCGTGGTGGTGCATGCCTTTAATCAATCCCAGCACTCAGGAGACAGAAGCAAGCGGATCTCCATGAGATTGAAGCCAGCCTGGTCTACATAGTGAGTTCCAAGACAGCTGGGGCTGCAGGGAGACCCTGTCTCAAAAAGACAAAAAAAAAAAAGATGAACAACATAGGAAAATATATGAAACTTTCC
>NW_008330570.1:1144322-1147962 GCF_000622305.1 Nannospalax galili
AACCTAGATTACAGGTCTGTATTTGACTAAAAGTAAAATAGAAGGAAGTAAAAAGTTAAGTAAAAAGATAACACTTAACAATGTTTGTAGGTAAAAGGTAAGAAACAAGCATAGAGAGTCAGAGGCTAGAGAAGAAAACAGGACTAACAGATTTTAGTTCATCTTGTATCCCACTACTGCTATATCCCAACTCGCACAGACCTCACTTCAGTGCCTGCAGCATATGCTTACAGTCTCCTCCATTTTTACCTTCCACTGTAATCTAGGTTTCTTGTTTTGCCTTTGCTTTTTGAGACAGGTCTCACTATGTAGTCCTGGCTAGCCTGGAAATCACTATGTAGACCAGGTTGGCCTTGAACTCACAGAGATCCACCTTCCTCTGCCTTCCACCACGCCGGGCCTGGTTATCTGGTTCTAGAGGCACCCCCTCCATCACCACTCCACTGAAACTATTCCTATTTTCTCACCTCTTAACTACCAAATATACTAGTCAGCCCTTATTTACCCTTTGGTTACCTAGCATTGTAGACCACTCCCTTACTTCTCTAGTTACATGACATTACTCTTGGTTTACCTCTCAGTCTTCCATTTTTTTCCCCTCCTTTGCCTGTGCTTCCATCTGTTCTTCCATTAAACTCTTCAATGGTAGCAATCATTCTGTTTCACAGCCTGTGTATATTTCCTAAGCATATCACTCATGAATAGGAGAGCAAACTACCACTATCATTTACATGACTTTCCAATCTTACGGAAGCCCAAACATTTGCATTCCAAATCCATATACCCACAAATCCAGCAGACTATACTTATCTGCAAGGCTGTCTTACCAGGCCGGGCAGGCATCATTGCAATTCCCTATTTATAGATGAAGAAACAGACTCAAGTCAAGTAGTTTAAGATGATAGATTTGACTAGTCAATAGAAAGAGCGTACTTGAGTCTCTGATTCTAGCACAGTGTTTTTCCATGACACTGGAACCTCTATAACCCCAAGTATTATAACTCACTCAAAAGCTGCTTATACGCTTGAATTTACTATACCATGGTCTCAAGCAACATCATCCCGCCATGGAATCAATCAAGAAACAGAGGAATATTCTAGGACTTCCCTTCTCTCTTCTCATTTCCACATTCAGTCTACTTAAAGCTCACATATTTGTAAATATTTTTTTTTATTTTAAGTGTATGAGTGTATTGCCTGCATGTATGTAAGTGCACCTGTGTTGTGTAATGCCCATGGAGGTCAAAAAGAAGGTGTTGGATTCCCTGGAATTGGCATTATGGAAGGTTGGTAGCCACCATGTGGGTGCTGGAATTTGAACCCAAGTCTTCTGCAAGAGCAGCCAATGCTCTTAATTGTTGATCCCCTTATTTCACATTTTTAACATCTATATTTTTGGTTCCTCTATCTCTACCTCTACTACTACTACCTCAGTTCAGGATCTCAACATATCACTGGATCACCAAAAAGAGCCCTGCCACCAATAAATAGTTCCATTTCAACAACTATGTTTTTCATTCCCCAGATCACTAGCTGTCTCTTTTTTTTTTAATTATTTTTTTTACACCCACATCCCAGACAGCACCCTCCCATAGCCTCCCTCCCCCCACTAGAGACCTTATATGCAGATATCCCTGCTACTGTCTGCTGTGTTGTTGGCACCCCCAGCCATTCCCTACTACTTGCCCTTCTGGTGAATCTAGTCGGCCTACCTAGAGGTCTTTGTTTTAAGAGGGTTAGCTGTTCCTCATCTAGCGGTAATAAGTTGTCAATATTCCTTTTGATAAGATTGGGGTCTGATGTTCATTTTCCCAGTTCTATGCTGGGTTAGTATCTAGGAACCCCTTTGGCCACCCTGGCCAACAACTCAAAAGAAGGTATCGTCTGTCTGGCATTGTTGCTTGTTACGTAGCCTTTAGCTATACATAGGGACTCTTATGAAATTATATTGGCCCCTTTAATCTTTGGTTATACTTTCCTTTTGGGTCCAGTAGGTCCAGATAAAACAATTTATTTTTACTCTTAAGATCGTTTGAGGATCTGTTCCTCGGGAGTCACATAGGCTTGGGAGGAGCCCCTGGCTCCTTTCTTTTACCAGTTCCACCTATGTGAAGAAGATAAGTCAAAGGTCCTGCTCGACCATGGTTGGCTTTGCTTGGAAGTATGGAGGAAATGATTCTCTGAGTTGACCCTCCTCTTTATAGACTGGACACTGGTTCAAGTCCATCTGGTGGGGTCTCATCGGCCTCCTTGATCAAGAGGACAGGTGACCGATCACCATTACAGGACATTTTGAGAGATGCTCATAGTCCCCTGGAACTAGTCGACCTAGGAGGGCAAGGGGCAAAAACTGTCCTTTATGTCCCTCTGACATAGACCTCAAAGTATGTCTGTTAAACACCCAAGAAGGTTAGTTCCACCAGTCTGGTATTTTTAATTACTGTGTTTCATGTAGATAGATCTTGGGCAAAGACCAGTTCTTCTCTGATAAACCTTACCTAGACATATATTTCTTGATCTGCTATGTATAATCTATCAGTACGTTGTAGGAGTAATATGGTTCCCTCTGGTTTTCAAAACTAGGTATGCAATGTTTATATCTCGCATTGTCTCACCCCTCCATCATGGTTTTCCCACTTAAGGTGCCCTCATTTCCCCCCTTTCTCCCTTACTAATACCCTTCTCCTATGGTCCTAACTCTCATGAGTGCCTTCTTTCTGTTTATCCCCTAGGTTCCTTGTATACCCTTCCCTCCCCCCTCCCTTAAACTAACCCAATTTTACCATATCTCCCTTATTAAGGCCTGTTTCCTACTGTTCTTCTCTTTCAGGTTCTTTCTTTTCCTTTACCTCCTGGTTTCCTTTCCATTTTCCTGGTTCCTGTAGTTATGTCTGGTTGCATACGTAATTATCAGAATCTGGTTCTAGGATCCACATATGAGGGAGAACATATGTCGATTTTTTTTCTGAGTCTGTGTTACTTCACTTAGTATAACAGTTTCCAGTTCCATCCATTTATCTGCAAATTTCATGATTTCATCTTTCTTTACTGCTGAGTAAAACTCCATCGTATAAATGAACCACGTTTTCATTATCCACTCATCAATTGAGGGATACTTAGGTTGCTTCCATCTCTTAGCTATTGTGAAAAGAGCAGCAACAAACATGGATGTACAAAAAGTGCCTCTACAATAGGTTGAGTTCTTTGGGTATATGCCAAGGAGTGGTATAACTGGGTCAAATGGTAGGTTCATTTGTAGTTTTTTAAGAGTTCTCCACACTGCTTTCCATAGGGGTTGAACCAGTTTGCAGCCCCACCAGAAGTGGATGAGTGTTCCCCTTTCCCCACATCCCCTCCAACATTTGGTATCATTTGTTTTCTTGATCTTAGACAGTCTGACTGGGGTAAGGTGAAATATTAAAGTGGTTTTAATTTGCATTTCCCTGATTATTAGTGATGTTGAACATCTTTTAAGATGTTTCATAGCCATATTTACTTATTCTTTTGAGAACTCTCTGTTCAACTCCTTAGCCTATCTTTTAATTGGGTTACTTCCTTTCTCGATTCTCTGTTTTTTGAGTTTGTTATATATTCTGGATATTAAAACTTTGTTTGATGTGTCGCTGGTAAAGATCAAGAA
>NW_008330570.1:1148276-1149159 GCF_000622305.1 Nannospalax galili
TTAATCTCTTCTTGGTTTAGTTTTGGTGGTTCCCATGCTTTTAGATACCTGTCCATTTCTTTTAGGTTTTCAAATTTAGTAGGATATAGGTTTGTAAAGTATTCCCTTATGATGTTCTTTATCTTTCTGGTGTCTGTTGTGATGCTTCCCCTTTCAGCTCTGATTTTGTTGATTTGGATATGCTCTTTCTTTCTTTTGGTTAACTGGGCTAGCGGTCAATCTTGTTTATCTTTTCAAAGAACCAGCTCTTGGAATTGTTGATTCTTTGTATTGTTTTGTTTCAATTTCATTAATTTCTGCCCTGATTTTTGTTATTTCTTCTTGTCTGCTGGGTTGCAATGTTAAGTCATTTATTTGTGCTCTTTCCGATTTTTTGGTGTAGGCACTTAAGAGCTATAAACTTCCCTCTAAGGACCACTTTCAGTGTGTCCCCAGAGGTTTTGTCATGTTGTATTGTCCTTTTCATTTAATTCCAGGAATACTTTTATTTCTTTCTTAATTTCTCTTTTCACCCATTCATCATTCAGGAGTGTATTGTTTAATCTCCATGTGTTCATGTGGTGATTAGGGCTTCTTCTGGTGTTGACTCTAAGCTTTATTGCATTTGGGTCTGATAGAATGCATGGAATTATTTCAATCTTTTTGTATTTGTTGAGGTTTGTTTTGTGCCCCAGTATATGGTCGATTTTGGAGAAGGTTCCATGGGGTGCTGAGTAGAAAGTATGTCCTTTGGTGCTTGGGTGGAATACTCGGTAGATGTCTGTTAAGGTTATTCGATATATGGTACTGTTTAATTCAGATGTCTCTCTGTTAACTCTCTGCCCTGTTGACCTATCTAATGGACACAATGTGGTATTCAGTTCCCCTACTATTAATGGGTTGG
>NW_008330570.1:1149586-1171823 GCF_000622305.1 Nannospalax galili
GCAGACAGCAAAAAGATGGGTTTTGTTTCTTAATCCATTCACAAAGTCTGTGTCTTTTGACTTGGGAGTTCAGTCCATTAATACTTAAAGTTATTAATGAAAGATGAGTATTGAATCCTGTCATTTTTATTTCTGTTCACATACTTGATATAGCTGTATTTTTCCACAGTTGTACCTTCATTGAATTCATTTCCACAACCCCTTTGGTATAGTCATTCCTTTCTTTAGCTCTTTGTATTGTTTCCAAAACTCTCTGAAGGGCTGGTTTTGTGGACATGAATTCCTTCAGCCTATTTATGTCATGGAAGATTTTTCTTTCCCCTTCGACTATAATAGACACTTTGGCTGGGTATAGTAATCTGGGTTGGCATCTGTGGTCATTTAAAACTGGGAATACCTTGGTCCAGGCTCTTCTGGCTTTCATAGTTTGCACTGAAAAGTCAGCTGTAATCCTAGTGGGTTTTCCTTTATATGTGACTTGTTCTTTCTCTTTTGCAGCTTTCAGTACTGTCTCTTTGTTTTGTATGTGTAATGTTTTTACTGCGATGTGCCGTGCAGAGTTTCTTTCCTGGTCCAAAAGGGACTCCCAGATAGTAACCCAGCATAGAACTGGGAAAATGAACAGCAGACCCCAATCTTAACTAAACGAATATTGACAACTGATTGCTGCTAGATGAGGAACAGCTGACCTTCCTAAAACAATGACCTCTAGACAGGCTGACTAGATTCACCAGACGGATAAGTAATGGGGAATGGCTGGGGGTGCCAACAACACAGCAGACAGTAGCAGGGATATCAGAGTATAAGGTCTCTAGTCGGGGGAGGGAAGCTATGGGAGGGTTCCAGCTGGGAAGTGGGAGTATAGTTTAATAAGATGGTTTGGGATGTTCTGTGTGATGTACACACACAAACACACACACAAAAAAAATCAACAAAATTTTTAAATTGTATTATATTTGAGAAGGAAGCATGGAAATTTACATCATGTTAATTACCAGAGGTGATAAACATTACCACTGAAATCTACCTGATGACTTTATAGACATACACAGGAGCTAAAGATCCAAGTGCAACCAATTATGACTAGTAATAATCAGATACATACAGATTAGAGATGCATGCACCACCATCTCAGTGTTAGTAGCAAAAACAATGAGTCTTTCTGCAAGGAACAATATATTCTAAAACGAAATGGAAATCTTTTTTAAACGTTAAAAACTCATTCAATTTTATGTCTTCCAGGGCTGAGTTCAATATTGTATAACTGTATCAATTCAACTGTGAACCTAGAAACTTACAGCCACTTGTGAAAGAGATGTATTCTTGCTCTGAAGTGTGTTACTGAATATGTCAAAGCTGTAATGAAATGCTTCTTCTAATCATGTAGTTATTAAATTTTTTTAAATGTTATTTTATGGAGAGATGGCTCAGAGGTTAAGAGCACCAGCTGCTCTTACAGAGGATCTGAGTTTGATTCCCAGCACCCACACAACAGCTAAAAACCATCTATAACTCCAGTTCCAGGGAATTCAAAACCCTCTTCTGGCCTCCCTGGGCTTTGCACAACACGAGCGCACTTACATATATGCAGGCAAAACACTCAACACATAAAATAAAAATAATAATAAATAAGATTTAAAATAAATTTATAACAGTAAGTGCCTATATAAACAAAAAAAAATCTCACACAAACTACCTAATGATGCAAATGAAGGACCAGAAAAACAAGTACAAGCCACACCTAAATTCATAAATGGGAAGAAGTAACAAAAATCAGAACAGAAACAAAGTTGAGTTTAAATAATTATGAAAGATAAAACAGGAGCTGGAGAGATGGCTCAGTGGTTAAGAGCACTGACTGCTCTTGCAGAGGACCCAGTTTCAATTCCCAGCACCCACATGGCAGCTAACAACCATCTGTAACTCCAGTTCCAGGGGATCTGATGCCCTCTTCTGACCTCCACAGGCAGTGCATGACACTGATGCACTTACATAAGTGAAGGCAATATACTCATACACATAGAAAATAAAACAACATTTTAAAAAACCAAAAGATAAAACAAAATGAATAGTTTTGAAGTCTTTTATCTTTGAAAAACGAAAACTGAACCTTCAGCTATACTCACACTAATAAAAACAGAAGTAAAGGAGACATTATGACTTAAACACAAAGGATCATTAGGAAGTAATATCAATAAGTATATGCCAACAAATAAAAAATTGATGTTTCTGGACATATAACCAACCAAAACTGAACAATAAGGACACAGAAAATTTGAACAATAAGGAGTAATAAAGCTGGATCAGCAATTTTTTTAAAAATCTGTAAATAAAAGCCCATGAGCAGACTGAATATTTTTACCAAAATTTTAAAGAATTCTCAAGCTACTGCAAAAAAAAGGTAAATAGGAGGAAACTCTTCAAAACTCATTCTATAAGACCAGTACTACCCTGATACCAAAACCAGACAAGAACACAACAAAGGAAAAAAAAATGCTATAGATCAATATCCTTAACAAACAACACAGACGTAAAATTCTTCATACAAAATATTAACAAACTAAATCCAACAGCAGATAAAAAAATATTGTGCATCATGGTCAATTAGGATTTATCTCACAAAAACAAAGAGGATTCAACATATGCAAATCATATGAACATAATAAACATAATACATCACATCAACAAAATGAAAAACAAAATCTATATAACCACCTTAATATATGAAGGGAAAGCATTCAAGAAAACTCAGTATCTCTTCAAGTTAAAAACACTCAAAAGTAGAGAAGGAAGATACTGCAACACAATAAGGACTATACATGACAAACCCAGAACTAACACCAAACTGCATAAAGTGTTTCCAATCTGATCTCTAACAAGAAAAGGATATTATCCACTTTCACTATCCTGTTCCGTATAAGGCTGCAAATTTAGCCAGAGCAATAAGACACAATAAATAAATAGTATCTAAATAGAAAAGGAGGGAGGCAAATTGGCCATTTTCAGATGATAAAATCTTGTATTTTAAAAACCCAAAACCACCACAAAAAAACTAATAAATCAGTAAAAACACAAACTCAACTTATAAATATCTGTATCTTTTAAATTTTTAAAATTTACTTTATGTGTATGAGTGTTTTGCCTGCATGTATGTAAGGGTATCCATGCATGCAATGCCCATGGAGGTCAGAAGAGGGCACTGGATCACTAAAACTGGAGTTATAAATAGTTGTTAGCTGCCATGTGGACACTTGGAACCAAACCCAGGTCCTCTGGAAGAAAAGCCAATGCTCTTAACCACTGAGTCATCTCTCCAGCCCCTTCTGTAGCTTTTTAAATACAGTAATAACAAAATTGCTGAGAAAGAAATCAAGAAAGCAATTACGTGGACTGGAGAGATGGCTCAATGTATAAAGTGCTTACTGCACAGGCATGAAGACCTGAGTTTGGATCTGCAGGACCCATGAAAAGACCAAGTGTGGCAACACCCATCTGTAGCCCCAGTGCTGGGGGAAGGAGGGCAGAGATAATTAGATCTCGGGGCCAGCCAGTCTAGCTGAAACAGTGAGCTCCAGGTTCAGTGTATGCACATGTGCATCTACCACATACACAAAATAAGAACTAAAGAATACAATCTTAGTCACAACAGTCCCAAAAACATAAAGTCAAATACCTAGGAATAAATTTAAACAAGGCAGTAAATGACCTCTACAAAGAAAAGTATAAAGCACTGACGAAAGAAATCGAACACACACACACACACACACACACACACACGCACACACACGTACAGGAGTGACATCTCATGTTCATAGATTGGAAGAATTAATAAAGCTAAAATGTCCACATGACCCTGAACTCTCTTCAGAGCCACCACCATGCTGTTTCTCTGTGGCATTAACATCTCTTCTGATAAATCTCTTACCCCAAATACAATCTGCCTCAGGATTCCCCTTGAACCCCAAGCTCAAAACCTTTCAAATCTATTTTAAATAATTATAAACACTTTATTCTCTTCATTCTTTTCCTCAAGACATATCTCATTCAGTCTCTCTTCCCTCCCAGCTCTGAAGAAATTTTCAAAGGTGCTATAACACCTAAGTCCAAATAAATGCAGACTCTGGACTTTGCCATCGTTAAGGAAGTACTGAACAAAATAAAAAGAAACTAAAGTCAAATAAGCTTGAGACAGTGATTAGAATGTCACTACATTTTGGTTATTATATTTAATTTGCATGTAGGTGAAGAGGTGGAAAATTAGCTGTGCGAAAACAAAAGCTTAAGGGCTATGACTGTAGCTTAGTGAAGAACCCTTGCCTAGCAAACTAGAGGCCCCAGGTTCAATCTCCTGTAGCAAAAGGATGAAGGAATGAAAGAATGAATGAAAGAAAAACAAATAAGGTACCCTTGAGGAGAAAGTAACCTATAAACTAAATACAAGGTCCACTATCAAACAGTGAACAGGAGTATGTAGTCTGCCTCAGTGCTCTGTCCCAGGCTACACTGTTAGATGTTTTTCAATGACTTGTTTCAGTAATTCAGGAGCTTATTCACTATATCTATAAAGGACACAAAGCTGAGTAGGTCAGATAATATAACAAAAGGAAAATTTAAAAGATAAATGATCTCCATTTCATTTTAAAATATACTGTTTCTTACAGAAAGACTCATCTTTAATGCTACTAACACTTAGATGTTTGCACATGCATCTCTAATCTCTATGTATCTGATTATTGCTAGTCACAGTTGGTTACTTTCTGAGCTCCTTGGCATCTGAGCATGGATATAAAGAAAGTCATCGGGTAGATTTCAATGGTAATGTTTATCATGTCTACTAATTAACATGATGTAAATTTTTATGCTTCCTCCTTAAATATAATTAATTTTTAAAAATTCGTTGATTTTTTTTGTGTGTGTATATCACACCCACTTCCCAGATGGCACCCTCCCATAGCCTCCCCCGGCACTACAGCCCTTATACTCTGTCATCCCTGCTACTGGCCACTGTGTTGTAGGCACCCCCAGCCGTTCCTCACTACTTGTTCATCCAGTGAATCTAGTCACCCTATCTAGAGGTCTTTGTTTTAGGAAGGTCAGCTGTTCCTCACCTAGCAGCAATCAGTTGTCAATATTCCTTTTCAACAGTGAACCTAAACTTCTTCTAAAAAATATATATATATAATTTTTTAAAGAGATAAATGATAAAAGGGTAGGACACTGAGTTTTTAAAAAAGGCTAGATATGTTAAGAATAAGTACATGAGAGGTTGCTACATTCTTTAACATTTTAGTACACGCTTTTGCATTGAATTATTTGTAACAATTTTTTTCAGGTGAGCTTGGTGGTACACGTCTATAATCCCAGCCCTTGGAAGGCAGAGGTAGGAGGATTGAGAGTTGAAGGCTAGCACAGGCTACATAGTAAGGTTCTAGCTCAAAAAAAAAAAAAAAACACACACACACACACAAAAAATGCTTTAAGATTTTCACATGCAAAATAATGGAATTGAACTCATATGTTACACTATACATAGAAATTAACTTAAACTTGATTTAAAAACTAAAGAAATAGGCTGGGTGTGGTGGTGTACACCATTAATACCAGTACTTGGGAGGCAGAGGCAAGTGGCTCTCTGGGAGATGGAGGCCAGCCTGGTCAAAACCTAAAACCATAAAACTCCTAACTTAAAACATGAAAGGAAAGCTCCTTGGTACTAACTTTGGAAATGACTTTTTGAATATCATATACCAAAGCTCAGTCTACAAAAATAAATAAAGTTACATCAAACTAAAAATCCTCTGCACAGAAAAGCAATTCAAAGGCCAAAAAGGTCCAAAGTATTTGGGAGCTTGTATCTAATCCTTAAAAGATTTTAGGGTTATCTCTTCAGAGGGGGGGAATGTTAGAGTAGCCAAAAGCCCCATAAAAATCAATCAATCAATCAAAGAAGAAGAGAGAGTACATTATCAGAAAAAAGTGATGGGGCGATATGGGAGGAGTTGGAGGGGAGGGAGTGGGCATGGATTTGATCAAAATACCTTATATGCATGTATGAAATTCTCAATAAATTATTTTTTAAAAAGCAGTCAACAAAATGAAAAGATAATCTATGCACTGGAAAAAAATTGCAAACCAGGTATCAGATAAGGGGTTGATATGAAATTTTTTTCTAAACTTATATAATTCATATAGGGCCTGTGCGAGTAACTAGAGCTGCTGTGAGTAGCCTGTTGGTAGGCTGCTCATGGCCCAGTGGATGGCCACATACTCATGTGCATATATATGGGCAGCACTAGCTAGACTCAAGGGGTTACTAGTAACAAAAAGAGGACATGAAGCTGGGAGGGAGACAGTTTGGGGCAAGAGGAGGAGTTGTGGGAAAGTGGTAGTAGACAGATATGATCAGTATACATTGTACAAATGTATGACATTTTCAAAGAATAAAAAACAATATTGAAAAACTCGTAACTGAAAAACCAAGAAAACCACCAAGAAAAACCAAAAACGGGCAAAACTCCTAAATAGATATTCTCTAAAAAACATAAAAATGGCCAACAAAATATATGAAAAGACGCTAAACATCACTATTCCATCAAATGCAAATGAAAACCACTGAGATATCATCAACATATACCCCTTAGGATAGCATCAAAAAACAAGGGACAAAAATTATTGAAACCTAAGAGGTAATGGTTGGTGAGGGTGTAAAGGAAAGAGAACTCTTGTACTCTACTGAGTAGGACTGGTGCAGCCATTAAGGGAAATAGTAGAGGTTCCTAAAGAAGGAAGTTTAGGAAGGAATTATAGTAGTCCCTGGTTCATTTTACTCACTGTAGTTTCAGTTACATACAGAAACTACAATCCAAAAATACTGATATTTGTTTTGACTCTTTCAAAAAAAACTGTATTTGTATTGGTATTCTAGTTTATTAATTTTGGTTCTTAATATCTTACTGTGCATAATATAAATGATTTTATCATTAGTTTTCCATGTACAGGAAAAAAAACAGTATAATGTAGGGTTCATATGATACATGATTTCAGGCACCCATAGGTGCAGGGGCTCATAGAACATGCCCCCTGAAGACAAGTGGCACCACTGTACTACATGATTTAGAAATCCCTCTTTCTCTAGGTATATGCCCACAGGAAATGAAATACCTGCCTCAGAAAGATACCTGCACGCTCATGTTCACTGCAGTCTCATTCACAGTAGACAAGACAGGGAAACAAACCTAAGTATTCAACAGAATACAAATGGATAAAGAAACTGTGATGCATCTATACAGTGCAATATTACTCAGTTTTCAAAAAAGAGATCTTAGAGCCAGAGAGATGACTCGGTGGCTAAGAGCACTGGCTGCTTTTGCAGAGGACCAGTGTTTAGTACCCAGCACCCACATGGCAGCTAACAACCATCTTTAACTCCAGTTCCAGGGGATCTGACACCCTCTTCTGGCCTCCACGGGCACTGTACACTGTACATATGTGCTGCACTTACACACATGCAAATAACTCATATGATAAAAATAAATCAAAAAAATTTTAAGAGATTTTACCAATTGTCACACATGGATGAACCTGGAGGGCATTAACCTAAATGAAATAAGCCAAACATGGAAAAAATATTGTGTAGTCTCATTTATACGTATAATTTTAGAAAGTCAAATATACAGACATAGAGAATAAAATGTGTTACAGGATAGGAGTTCAGAGGCCGAAGGATTAATTAACAGTAAAGCATTACTATGAAAAAAGCATATTGTGAATTCTTTTATAACAATAAGCTTGGTACTGAGGGATTGATACCCTTATTTTTAAAGAGTGGTCAACAGTCCAAGGATACTTTACTAATAAATGATGGTGCTCAAATCTTTCTGTCCCTGAAGCCCAAGGCTCATTGACTACAGGCAGTCTCTTCTCTATTCTTAGTTTAAAATGAAGGCAGGATGGCCTATCTAGTTTAGTAGTAAATTATGAAAGTATGCAGGGATGTAAAGATAATCTGGCTGAAACATCTTGATCGCCAGGGTTGATTCAGCTGATCTGGCTGGCTAGGCAGGTGTCCCCTTCCTCCCTAAATGCTCCACGTGTGTCCCTCTCAAAGCTGCATGCTCAGTCAAAGAGGATGACCTTCCATGACAGAGAACAACCGGTCTTCAATCAAGGGTATACAAGTAGCTGCACTCCCCTGCTAGAACTTCCAAACAAGCTCTCAAGTATGTAGGTAAGTAGAGACTGATTTACCTATAAATAAATATGATCAAAGAGTCGGTTAATGCCAACAAAACATGATAGAGTCAGTAGGGGAAAAAACATGAATTACAAACTTAAGCTTTCTTAATCACATTGATTAAAAGTGAGACTTAACATGTATGGCAGAATACAGGAGGCCTGGTGGGGGGGACATGGATGGAGAGGGGGGTCTTAATTTGATTAAGAACAGTTGTGTAAAAGGTACAAAAGCTCAATAAAAATATTTTTTAAAAAAATTTCATTCTAGGGGCTGGAGAGATGGCTCAGTGGTTAAGAACACTGGCTGTTCTTGCAGAAGACCTGGGTTTGAATCCCAGCACCCACATGGCAGCTAACAACTGTCCGTAACTCCAGTTCCAGGGGATCCGACAGCCTCTTCTGTCCTCCGTGGGCATTGCACGACATGAGTGCACTTACCTACATGCAGGCAATACAGGCATACACATAAAATAAAAATAATAAAATATTTCTTAAATTTCATTCTAATCTGAACTATCAGATTCAATCTAAACGAATGAGATTGTAAATAATAAAATTTAAAGGAGTTATAAATTACAGTATATTCAAAAGGATTTCTATGAGTTTGAGAATAATAAAAGAAAAGCAATTAACAGTGAAGCTCAGTCTGAAAAAAGGAAGTATAAGGGAAAATAGAGTAGCTATCTTCAAATGAAGACATCAAAGTCATCATCAAATATCTAAGGTTTGATATAACCTTAGATAATGTACACAAAATATATAGATTTGTCCTATACAACCTCAGAAAATATCTCTAAGACCTGTAAGTAGGTAAGATGAGAAAATGGGACATCAGGATGGTTATTAGAAATTCCTAACACTGGGAAGACTATAACTTGAGACAGCTATATCTTTATTTTGAAATCCTTGTCATCTAAAACAAATTATATCCATATTTGAACAGCATGTTAGTCATTTATTAACATTTTATGAACATCTTCTCATAAAAAAGTCACAAATTATGATTCAATTGGCAGGCAAGTCCACCAAAGCTTATTTTACAAAGCTTTATTGCAACATAATGACAGTTTTTTGGTTTTATCTTTTTCAAATTCAACCTAATCTTCATTCTTCCAACTAGTCTCTGAAAGTAGAAAAGAGATCCCACTAAAGAAACCTGAGGTCTGAGCAAATAAATGACCAGGAGCCATCAAACAAAGATGACTTGATGAAAAAGTTCTGCTTCCCCTAAAGTAGCATCCCTAACCATTTAAAAATAAAACAAGTTGCATACTCTCTGTGCACAGCATTCCCCATTCTCCCAATCCCACTACTCTCAGACTCTTTATTGTTACGCTACCCTATTCTTGCTGCCAATTTGCACCATATTTTGTGGTCAATTTCCAAAATTACATTTCTCACTTCTAATCACAGCTACCACTATGAATTTTTTTTTAAATCCAAGTAGGACAATTTGAACAATTTATAAAAATAATTATAAACTATTAGCCTAACCAGAGGCATATATTTTTACTCTGTGTATGTGTGTGTGTGTGTGTGTGTGTGTGTGTGTGTATGAGTATATTGCCTGCATGTATGTAAGTGCACATGTTGTGCAATGCCCAGGGAGATCAGAAAAGGGTGTTGAATTCCCCTGGAACTGGAGTTATGGATGGTTGTTAGCTACCATGTACAGGATGGGAATCTAACCCAGGTCCTTTGCAAGAGCAGCCAGTGCTCTAAACTGCTGAGCCATCTCTCCAGCCCCACAAAGTAATTCTTAATGAACAGAATTTCAGGAAATATAATGTAAAATTTTAAAAATCACCAATGTGGATGAAGATATTTTTGCGAAAGTCCATCTTAAGCTGCCTGAAATCAATTCTCCCAAATGAACTGTTTGTTCATTCTTATAAGAATTATTGGGATATCTACTTCCAATATCTACTCTTCTCCTTCCTCTAATTCTGAGATTTTGAATCATTTGAAAAGTCTGGTTTCTAACACTTGCATCCTAGGGTTTTAGGGTAAAGAGTCTCTGATAATAAATACAACTAGAAAAAAATAGCTTCCAATGGTCCTTGTATAGATTATACTATATTTGATAAAATATCAACTAAAGAAATCAAATGTTAAAGAGCAAGAAGCCAAGAAAATCCTATGTCTGATGAAAATGAATTTTCCTATTTTTCTCAAATGATACCTGATCTATCAAATGTCAACAAACACCATAGAAAGACAAAAGCAGGAATACCAGCATTCATTGCTCTCTGCTTCCTGACTGCAGACATAGTATGACCAACCAGCTCAAGCTCCTGTTGTTATGCCTTTCCTGCTATGATAGACTGTGTGGTGGACTCCAGATGGGCTCATGTGGTGGCCTCATGATGAATTCTAGACATGGACTAACTTCATTTCATACTATGAGATGATTATGAGCCTTTAAGAACCAGGAATGGAAGATCATGGCTTTCCCAGGTCTGTTCCAGCCTAGGAAAAACAGCAAGACCCCCTCCATCTCTGTAATAATAACAATAATACATTTTAAAGAGGGAAGAAATATTTGCTTCTATAACAATTTGTTTATTGTTTCTACTCTGTTTAGTTTAAGGTAATATTAAACACTTACTGTTTCTGCCTTTTATTTATATGAGTATTACCTATTTTAGGAAGCAATTCAAATGTATTACCTCTTTCAGATCTTTAGAAGCAAGAACTATCCTATTAGACTGCAAATTGAAGAACATTAACATATAACTAATAATTGAAGTTTTACTTCATCTTCTCCATACTTGGCCACTTTAGCCTCCTTCCAATCTGGTTTTAATACCTGGCTAAGACTATCTTTCAACGTATACTTTGGATTATTGCATTCTCCATTCAGTTGTTCTTTCTCCTCAAATTTCCATACCACCCTCAAATCAGAATCCAACATTTACTCTAAGAATTGGCCACTTCATCTGCTATAGTTTTTTTTTAACCTTAAAATAGCCTTATAATATGTGCCCTTATAAGAATTATTGGGATATCTACTTCCGATACAGTCTGAGAGTTTTTTTCTTAAAGGACAAGATCCATGTTTTTTTCATTTTTATGAGGCTGGAAGCATACAAAGTTTGAAATTGAAACTTTCTAAATGTTTGCTGAATAAATCAGTAAATAAATTGCTTAACGTAGTATAACTAGATGAAATAGCTTAGCATCAGTGAATCATTATTAAAAATTAAACCATTAGCAAGGGTGTGGTGGCACAAACATATAATCCCAGCACTCAGGAGGCTGTGGCAGAAGGACTCCAAGTTTGAAGCTAGCCTGAGTTGTGAGTAAGTTCAATGCCAGTCTGGGATACCTAGGGAGACTCTATCTCAAAACAACAAAAACAAATTTCAAAAACTAACTCATGAAAACTCAAAAATGTAAGGAAAAAAAACTTAGGCTGAATAGCTTAGTGATTAAAAAATGTGAGAGTTAAGCATCTCACAGACACATATTCTCTGCCTTTAACCAGTTCTGAACTCTGTAATAGTCTCCATCTGTTGCAAAAAGAAGCTTCTTTAATGAGGTGTGAAAGGTACATTTGTCTGTAAATATGAGGATGCATATTTAGAATAAAGTAAGAAATTACACTGGTCTGGGGATGTGGCACAAGGTTCTTTTTGTTTTTTTTCTCTAGGATCTCTGACCTCTCCAGCCATGTGTATTTGACTATGTTTACAGTACCAAACATGAGTTCCCTCCCATTGAGCAGGACTTAAGTCCAATTAGACAGCTGTTGCTTACCCCCCAAGATAGAAGTGCCACTACTGCCCCAATAGCAATAGTTTTCTGGGCCAATCATTATTGTTTATTAGGCTGCACAACTGGATAAGACCATTGACTGGTTTCCTCCCTTGACAATTTGTATAGTATCCTCTAATACCAGGAGAGCTAGTCTTCAGGGAGGAGGCTTCCAGGTCAGTTCCAGCTCAATTGCTCCAAGTTCTGTATCCAAAGTGTGCCCTGTCTTCAGCAATAGGGTCTTACCTTCAAGTTCTGAGAGTCAATCAAGGGCTGTGGCATTAGAGTGTGTTAATTTGGGAATCTCTTGGACTACCCTGACCAACAATTCGAAGGGAGGTTTCTCCTGCCTAACACTGTGTTTCTTTTCTTTTGTTCTATAGCCTTCAGCTATTCACATGTACCCATATATTTATTGTATGTGTATTTGAACTAAAACATTTCCTCTGCTTATACCTTATAAGCATTATTTATCTCCCCTCTCACTCCCCCGTATAACCCTCCCTTCTCCCTAACCAGTTAAGTACCCCCCTTTTTCCCTTTTACCACTTAATAACACCCATCTCCTAGTATCCTTCTCTCTTGAGGTCATTCTTCCCCTTTATCCCCCTAGTTCCTTTCCATTTTCCTGGCTCTTGCAGTTACATTAGGATATATATTCATATAAGGGTTTGGAACTAAGATCCACAAATGAGAGAGAACATAAGTTGCTTGTTTTTCTGAGTCTGTACTACTTCACTTAGTATAACAGTTTCTAGTTTCATCCATTTACCTGTAAATTTAATGACACATATAGGATAAAGGCATCTCTCAACTACTACTTATAAAGTAGATGGTCATTAACACAGAAACCCACAATTGGCCAATGTGAAAAGAACAAGAGGCTGCAGAGTGCTTACCCCTGAATAGGACACCTATTTCAAACTGCATCCTGAGGCTCAGGGAAGAGGAAGAGGAGGTGGAAAGGTTGTAAGAGCCAGAGGGAGTGGGTGAACACAAGGAAACAGTCTTCCAGAGAACTGTCAGTTACTCATACGAATTCACAGCAATGGTGACAGCATGCGCAAGTCCTATGCAAGCTTAAATCAGACAAAATCCCAGCATAGACAATGAGGAAGTGGGCACACATATATATAGAGTATATTAAATTGGGTGAGGGGCAGTGGGGGGAGGTGCCGATAGGGTAAGGGATCTAAATACCATCAAACAACATTATATAAAAATTGCGAAAAACTCAGTAAAAAATAAAAATAAATAAAAATATAAATATAAAAAGAATGTGAGTCAGAGGGCTGGAGAATGGATCAGTAGTTAAGAGTGCTTCTTGCCCTTGCAGTGAAACTGGTTTTAGTTTCCAGCACTGACATGGTATCTAAAAACCACCTGTAACTCCAGTTCCAGGTGGTCCAAAGCCCTCTTCTAACCTACTCAGGCACTGCACACACATGGTGTACAAACAGACAAAACATTCATACACAAAAATATTAAAATAAATTTTAGGGGGATGGAAAGATGGCTCAGCAGTTAAGAGCACTGGCTGTTCTTGCAGAGGACCTGGGCTCAATTCCCAGCACCCACATGACAACTAACAACTGTCTGTAACTCCTCTCCTGACCTCTACAGGCATCGCATAACACTTACATGTATTCAAGCAATACACTCCTTTACATAAAATAAAAATAATAAATAAAAAATTTAAGTGTGCATCAGAGCAAGTAGTGGTACTGCATGCCTGTAATCCCAGCACTCTGAAGGTTGGGGCAAAAGGATTGCAAGTTTGAAGACAGCCTGCACTAGAGAGCACTATACTAGCCTGGTCTACATAGTAAGACCATGTCTCAAAAATAGAAAAAGCAAACAAGAACAGAATCCTTGTACCCTTTAGCTTCACTCCCCAGTCCCTCAAGTCCATAGTAAACTCTAATCTTCTTTCTCTCACCATAGAGATCAATCTTTAAAAAAAAATTTTTGAGTGTTTATATATTCCATACAACAGTTCTTAGTCAAATTTAGACCCCTCTCCCCCATCCATGCCCCCATACCTCCTCCCACTGATCTCATGTATTCTGCCATATGTATTTAGTACCTATGTTCATGGATCAACCCTGTCTCTTACAATCTCTCTACCCCCTCTTCCACAATAGTCCCTGAGCTGAGGTTTGATATAGTAGTCGTATCCAGGGACACACCGTCCACAGCCTCTTAGTCTCTAAGCCCTCACAGATATGAACCCTGTGAGAAAGCCTGAGCTCCAGATTAAATAAATTCAAGAGCCTTGCTATGAAAAGATACAAAATGTAGCCTTGGATATAAAATGAATGCACATGCTTAGAAGAAGGTTAGTACACATTAAACCTGGAAGAGGGTAGGTAGTGGGCAAAGACAGAAGCAGTAACAAGCAGAAGATCTCTCACAGAATATCAGAAGAGAGACCCTAAAGAAGAAAATGAAGGCTTTCACAAAGTATAGTACAGAAAGCACAGATTAAATTCTTATAGGAACTAGTGTAAGAAAAAATTTTAAAACATGAAATGACACAAGTTTAAGTGAACAGGAAAACATGGGACCTGCATCAACTGAAAAGAGTATACACTAGTCTTAAAGCATTCAAATTCAACAGATACTGAAGCACTGTGTAGCCCAACAAAATTACATATATATGGTTGAGAGAGGCATGTAGGATAAAAACAGTGGCACATATATGTTTGTGTGCATGTGTGTGTATGTATGTTCTGTAATGAAAAAAAGAATCTGAACAGAAAGAGGGAAGTACACTGAAGAAAAGGTTATAGAAGCAATTTTACAGCAACCGGCAAATCAGAGGTAGAAGAGGAAAAATGGCACTTAACAGTTGGGGGAGGAAAAAAGGGCCAAGTATCTGAATGAGAACTGAAGTGAGTTAGAGCAAGATTTTAAACTGTACATTACCTATTAATGTAAGTATTTGCTGATACTTCATAAGGGTGGACATTAATTTGGATTAGTTAACAACAGTGACAGTTTAACAAGATTTTGTCTTTGTCCCATCTTTCCATTTTTTAGAAAATAAAGTAATAACTGATTATAAGAAGAAAAAAAATCATGTTCCAAAGTTCTGGATCAGGGTCCCTGGCATTTGAATCTTTCCAGTGTGCAGAGCAAGGCTCAGCCTACTCCACCTACCAAGCAGCCAGCATAAGCAGTCACACTAAAAAGCACAGACTGGTAAGCTACTGTCTGAGCAGTTATGACTACCTTTGGACAAGAGCAGAAGCAGAAGCAAAAGACTGATTTTTTAGCACTTTATTTCTTGTAAAAGCTTCACTGGGAGTTTTTGTTTCATTTTTTAACAACTGGTTCAACGTACTATTGAAGAGTTATTTGCTTTGGAAAAATAAAAAAGCAAAATAGGGCTGGGGATAGAGCTCAGCTGGTATATTTGTCTAGCATACACAAGGCCCTGGGTTTGATCCTCAGTACTACATAAACTGTGTGGTGGTGCATGCCCGTAATTCTAGCACTGGGGAAAAGGAGGCAGGAGTCCAGACTAGCCTGAAATATATGTTGGCTTTTAGGAAGTCAACAAATTAAGAGCTTTTGTCTAGGAACAGTACTATGAATAGTATTCAACTGCTTTACTTGTCTTTGAGTTTTTAATCTCCTTCCTACTTTTAAAAAATATTTCCCCCTATTTTCCATAATGTTTCCATATGTTTTTCATAACTTGGACAAAAAGCATGAGAGTTTTTCTACAAGCAATACAGAATGTATTGCCTTGAATCTCTCAAACAAGGTGCTAAAATAAATGCCTAAGGTAAGTTAGTCCTAAATGCACCTTACTAGTTGAGGAATTTCATAAGAAACATGTTTTTAATGATAAATTTTTTAGAATTTATTTTATTTTTAATTATGTGTTCATGTGTGTTTGTGGGTGTATGGGCAAGGGGGGTATTTGTAACTGAGTTCAGGTGCATGTGGAGGCCAGAGGCACAGGATTCCTTGGAGCTGGAGTTATAGGCAATTGTGAGCTACCCCACATGGGTGCTAGGAAGTGAACTCCAATCCTCTGGAAGAGTAGTAAGACCTCTAAACCACTGAGCCATCTCTCCAGCCCTTCAATGATAAATAATAAATTTTTGAAAGTTAAAGATGTTTCTCAATGCTGAAGTACAGCTATGGTAACTTTTTCTTATGCCAAGAGTTCAAACAAAGGTCAAGATGTACTAAGCACCCTTATTTCTGGCTCACAAACTTGCTTCTTAATCAGTAAGAAACCTATATGTATCTCTATCTTTAAGCTATAGATGGTTACATTCAATGTATTAATTCTGCAGGTTCCCTGGACATTCATCATACTTCATTTAACATTATTTATCTGATATTAAATCACCTTAGGTGTCTTTCAATGTCAAAATCTTAAGTCATATAAACTTAATGTTTTATTTATATGTTCACATTTTATTACTAAGTATCATACGTAGTAATATGAATAGTGCTGATTTTGTCATAATTTCCAGGCACTAAAATCTTGCTCCCTTATTAATTCTACATAAAATTTAGTCGAGGAAAATACAAGCAATGTAAACTATCACCAATATATGTAATCTTGTATTGTTGCAGCCAGGCATGGTGGCACACACCTGTAATCCCAGCACTCAGGAGGCAGAGGCAGAGGCAGAGGCAGATGGATCTCTGTGACTTCAAGGCCAGCTTAGTCTACATAATGAGTTTCAAGCTATTAGCCAGGGCTATCATACATAGTGAGACCTTGTCTTAAAAAAAGAAAGGGAAAGGGAGGGGATGGGGAAGGGGGAGGGGGAGAGTAGAGAAAAAGACTGTACTGTTGCCAAGAAATTAAAAATTGCCATTTTCAACTAAACCAGTCAAATGAATATGGTTAGCCTTATATCAGAATGTATCAATCACAAGTTCTGAGCCACATAGTTCTAGAAGTCTATTCATTTGATAATATGAATGTTTCCTTACCATAGCCAGTTTTTCTAGAACTGGTCAGAGACACCGCTGAACCTAAAAACGTCCCAACCTCCACAGCCTTGTGAATATCATTTTAGAAAATGCAAAAATAAGATGGTGGTGGAAATGTGAGGGCAGTAAAGCTCACGCTGATAGTGTATGCTTTATGAAAATACTGTCAAATTACTCTCCAAAACTGAAGATATATATTTTTTTCTTCAGCCAGTGATTCCTATCATTTACACACACAAATTCCCACAGTCCTTCCCTCTTCTCTCTTGCTCTCTAGAGAAAGAAATGCATATTTAAATGCAAAATGCCTCAAAATGTTCACTGTAGCTCTGTCTAATAAAACATTGGAAGCTACCTACTATTGGCATATAGGAAATTAGAGAAGAAATTATGGTGTTGCTATGATATGGAAATCACAGGGGGAAATGAGGGGGGAAAAGCATATTGTAAGAGCATATTAAGATCAGTATATATCTAAAGTTTTTTTGTTTTTTTTTTTTGGTCTTTTTGAGACAGGGTCTCCCTGCAGCCCCAGCTGTCCTGGAACTCACTATGTAGACCAGACTGGCCTTGAACTCACAGAGATCCACCTGCCTCTGCCTCCCAAGTGCTGGGATTAAAGGTGTGCGCCACCACGCCCGGCTTATATCTAAAGTTTAAAACATGCAAAACAATTATATTATTCCTGGAAACAGATACATTCAACATATTGTTTCTTCTTGAAAATGAGACTGGTACCCTCCTAAAATTTAGATCAAAAATATAAAATAGATGGAAAGCACATGGACTGATTTTTAATACTATTCCTTGGTCTTTGCTACATGTTTGAAATATATGAAGTAGGTGGGTGTTGTTCAGCAAATACTTAAGACCTGACCAAGAATAAGCCAGCAAAGAAGAACCTGTAGCAAACAGCTATTTTCAATCTTGCTTCCATTTGTTTTTGCTAGAGTCATGTACACATGCAGAAGCAAATCATCTCATTTCATCACCCCAAAACGCTGCAAAAATGGAGGTATTAGCCCCATTCCATAGGGGAGGAGGGACTCCGCTTTTTAAAAATGTCAGTTTCTGGCTAAGGTCATATAACCAAATAGTAAGAGAAGATTCCAGAAAACATGTAAGTACAGAGTAACTTTCATAGCAACTATGGTATTTCAAAGGACTAGAACATAAAAATTCTTACTAAAAAGAGGTCTGATTACAAACTCTAGATGAGGCCCCAAAGATGACAATGCCCCAAAACAGTTTAATTCTGAGTTATGTAAAAAGGAAAACAAAACAACAAAAATGCTATTAACTGACAGCACTACTCTGCACCTAAATGAAGTATGGAGTTCAATTTTGGGATTGGAGATTTAAATGTACATTGATAAAATGAGTACTCATTTACCAAGCGCAAATTTTAGCTGAATAAAAGAATAAACTTTCTAACCAGTCACATTTTTAAAAATTAAACTTAACTGCTTTAAGAATTTCATTTCTCCTACTATACTGATGGATATAATGTTCTTGTTTACTTTTAAAATATTTTGAGTTATGATGTAATCGCCAACTCCTTTTTATGTTATTTTTATTTTATGTACATGAGTGTATTGCCTGCATGCATGAGAGTGCACCCGTGTCATGCAGTGCCTGCGGAGGTCAGAAGTGGGCATCGGATCCCCTGGAACTGGAGTTAGGGACGGCTGTTAGCTGCCATGTGGGTGTGGGATTTGAACCTGGTCCTCTGCAAAAGCAGTCAGTGCTCTTAACTGCTGAGCCATCTCTCTAGCCCACCAACTCCTTTTCATTTAAATTGCTACAGGAACAAATAACTTACCAGATCTAAGGACAAATGAGTTCCTAACCCTGTGTTCTGAAACACTTTTTGTTTATAAAATAACATTTTAATAGATTTCTTAGCACCACTCTTGTATTATAGTACCACATACTTTCATGAATAAACTGTCTCTGGCAGTGTCCAAGAAGTTTAAAACCTGTCTATCACAGTCATGAAGGGGCTCTACTCTGATAACAGGTTAGATTGCAGCATCACTCACTTCTTCATAATTCTCACATTCTATGCTAAGTGCAAAGGCTAATATGCTCTTGGTAAAGGCACTTCACTCAAGACCAACAAAATACTCACTAGCAGGAACTCAGAGGAGAAAAAACAATGAAGTGGCAGAATCATAAAGTAATTAGAATGTTACCAAGGTGAATCACAAAATGCTACTGATGTATGTATTTGGAAGAAAATGATCTTTATTTTACTGAAAAAAATACTAAGACCAATCTCACACACACTACATAGGAAAATTAACTCAAACTAGCACAAAGATCTACTTTAAAAACAAAACAAAACAAGGTCTTAATATGCAGACATGCTGGCCAGAAACTTGCTTTGTAGACTAAGTCTGCCTCAGAGACCCACTTGCCTCTGCCTCCCAAGCACTGGAATTAAAGGCATGAGCCACTGAAGCTGGATTAGGTAATAATTTTTTAGATATGACACCAAAAGCAAAAGGGGGGGAGATCAATTAATTGGATTTCATTAAAACTTTTAAACTTTTATACCTTGAAGGATACAAGAAAGTTTTAAAAAAAAACATAGAAGACATTTACAAATCATATATCTGATATGGGTCTTGCATCCAGAATATAGTCAGCATTTTTATAATTCAGTAACAAAAAGCCTAATTTTAAAAACAGGTAATGGCCGGCATGGTGGCATGCGCTTTTAGTTCCAGCCCTCCAGAGGCAGGGGCAGGCGGATCTCTGTGAGATCTAGGCCACCCTGGTTGTCCTAGTTTGTCTCTCCATTGCTGTGACAAAACACTGACCACTACCAACTTGGGGAGGAAAGGGTTTAGCTTACATATCCCAGGTCACAGTTCATCAGGGACCCCAAGGTAGGAACTCAGGGCAGGAACCTGAAGGCAGGAGCTGGAGCACAGGCCATGGAGGAATGCTGCTTACTGGCTTGCCCCCCTGGTCCCTGCTCAGCCTGCTTTCTTATGCAACACAGGCCCACCTGCCCAGGGGTGGCACCACCCACAGTGGGCTGGGCCCTCCCACATCACTCAACAATCAAGAAGGTGCCCCATGGACATAGCCACAGACCAGTCCAATGAAGGCAATTCCCCAGTTGAGGCTCCCTCAACCCAGGTGTGTCAAGTTGACACTAAAGCTACCCAGCACACTGGTCCACATTGTGACTTCCAGGAGGGCTGGAACTAGGGAGACCCTGTCAAAAAAAAAACACAAAAAAAAAACGGCAAATTGATATTTCCTCATGAAAGAGGTACACATGGTCAATAGGCACCTGAAAAATTGGTCAACACAGTCATTTGGAAGTGCAAATCTAAATTATACTAAGACTGAGGCATAGGCTAGAGAGATGGCTCAGCGGTTAAGAGCACTGACTGTTCTTGCAGCGGACCTAGGTTCAATTCCCAGCACCCACATGGCAGCTAGGAACCATCCTTAACTCCAGTTCCACATGCAGGCAACACGCTCATACACATTTAAAAAAAAAAAGACTGAGGCAATCAAAAAGACAAAATACTGGGCCCAGAGGGTTGGCTCAGTGGGTAAAGGCATCTGCTGCCAAATCTGACAATCTAAGTTTTATCTCAAGGACCACTTGGTGGAAAGAGAACCAATTCCCACAAAGTGTCCTCTGACCTGACATGGGTATACCAACACAAACACACACACACATACATGCAAATAAACAAACATATATAAAAAATTTTTCTGAATCAAATACAAACTATTGAGGATGTGGGAAATCAGAACCCTCATTACGCTAATGGATGGAAAATGGTATATTCACTTTTAAAAACACAGGTCTCCAAAATGTTAAACATGCTGTTATCTATCCTATGACCCTGCAATCAAGGCCTAGATAGGCACTCAATAAAAATATAAACAGGACTAGAGAGGTAGCTCAGCAGCTCAGAGCACTGGCTGCTCTTACAGGGGACCCAGGTTTGATTTCCAGCACCCACATGGAGGGTAACAATCATCCATAACTCCAGTTCCAGGGGATCCAATGTCTTCTTCTGACCTCCACAGGTACTGCACAACACAGGTGCACCTACCTTCAGGCAGGCAATACACTCATACGCATAAAATAAAAATAAAAAATATTTTTAAAAAGAAAAAGAAAAATATACACCCATCTAAAAACTTGTACATCAATGTTCATGGTAACGGTACTCATAATGAAACAGGCACTTAGCAGCTGCTTTTGCTGAGAAGCACTGGCTCCATACTTAGACCCAAAAGGTAACTAAAAGCAGGATGAGGCCTGACATCTGCTTTCATTTTGTGTTTGTCAGTTTCCTTTACTTTGGTCAAAGGCACAGGGATAAATCCCTGTTCTTAACCTTTCTTCTTGAGTCACTTGGATTCCAGAAACTGCAAAAACCTCTCAGAACAGATCATCTCCCTACACCTATACACACAGAGGGAGGGATAGAGAGAGAGAGAGAATATGAATTATCCATGAAGGCAAAGCTGGACCATGGATCAGAACCAGACGGATCCCCACATGCAGTAAGAACTTCTTTGTACCACCCTGCAGAGCCAGAACTGAGACAAAAGTCAACCTTACCACACTTTGACCAGGACTGCTTCATTATGACTATCTCTTGTCCCTTGCCCAAATTCTTCACTTATTTAAGCCTAAAGCTCACATCAGTACCCCCAAACTAGACTCGTGGTCATTAGACTCCTTTACCTATTCGCTCTTCCCAGTGTGGCCACACTAAATAAATATCCTTTCTCTGCTTTTCACAAGCACTGTCTCTTTAATTAGTATATTGGGGACAAGTGGCCAAATCTAGCTTGTTGGGGCTATGGGGAACTCTGGCTTTTACCCTGGAAACTCTAATTACAGTAATAGTCAAAATGGCAATGAGAGAGATAAATAATGCCTAGCTAGTTTTAAAAAAAGAGGGCACCATATTAAGTGAACAACCTACTGACAAATTATACCTACAACTAGCTCAAGCAATATATGTCTAGGCAAGGTTTATCTGAGAACATATGGTCTTTCCCCAAGCTTTATCTACATAGCACATGGTAATTAAAAGTACCAGAATGGTAGAACTAACCTTCTTGGATGTTTAACAGCCATACTTTGATGCCTATACTAATCTGGTCAGTAGGACATAAAGGACAGTTTTTGCTCCTTGCCCTCCTATGTCAACTAAGTTCCAAGGAACTATGGAGCATCTCTCAAAATGTCCTGTAACTGTGGTGAGTCACCTGTCTTCCTGTTCAGGAGAGC
>NW_008330570.1:1172001-1175427 GCF_000622305.1 Nannospalax galili
GTCAATATAATTTTTTAAGAGTCCATATGTATAGCTAAAGGCTACATAACAAGAAACAATGCCAGACAGGTGATACCTTCCTTTGAGTTGTTGGCCAGGGTGGCCCAAGAGACTCCCAGACAGTAACCCAGCATAGAACTGGGAAAATGAACAGCAGACCCAATATAATCTAAAGGAATATTGGCAACTGATTGCTGCTAGATGAGGAAGAGCTGATCTTCCTCTAGATAGGATGAATAGATTCAGTGAATGGACAAGCACTGGAGAATGGCTGGGGGCGCCAACTACACAGTGGACAGTAACGGGAATGACAGAGTATACAGGCTCCAGTGGGGAGGGTCCTATGGGAGGGTGCCATTTGGAAGGTGGATATATAGATGAATAAGATTGTTTGGGATATTCTGTATGAAATACACAAAAAAAATCAACAAATTTAAAAAATGACTTATATTTGAGGAAGAAGCATAAAAATTTTCTTCATGTTAATTAGTAGAGGTGAAAAACATTACCATTGGATTCTACCTAATGACTTTATATTCAAGCTAAGGTGCCAAAGAACACAAAGCCTATTTCTAGACTAATGAATATATGAGTATAGAGAAATACTACCCGTCCAATCAAAAGCAAGGAGAAATTCATTCCTAAATCCACAAAGAAAATTATAAGTATGCAGTATAAAGTAAATGACAATATATGCTTATGGTTAGTCATTTATTTAACTTTATGTCTGAGTTTATACTACTTAGAGGGTTTATACTGAGTTCAATATTGTATAACTGTAATAATACAACTGTGAACCTAAAAATTTACAGCCAATTTTGAAAGAGATGCATCTTTGCTCTGGAAATTCTTATTGAATATGTTAATGCTGTAATGAAATGCTTCTTCTAATCATGTGGTTATTAAATAAACAATTTTTTAAAGATAGGAAAAAATAACAGTCAAAATGGAATGTTAATATTATTTGGCCATTGAACAAAGAACAGATACATGCCATAATATGAATGAACCTTGAAAACATAATGCTAAGCGGAAGAAGTTGATAGCAATGGTCACCTATTGTATGATGCCAATTATAGGAAGTATCTCAAATAGGGAAACCCACAGAGATATTAAGCATAGTAGTGGCTTCTAGGGACTGAGGAAGAGGGAAAAGGGACCAACTGCTACTTAGTGTAGGATTTCTTTTGAGACAATGATATAATATAACATTGTTATTATTATTAGGAAGTGGTGATGGTTGCATAACTCTGAGAAAATACTAAAAGTTACCAAACCATAGACTTTAAAAGGATGACTTATATCTCAACAAAAATAAAGAGGAAACCTTGCAGGGATATCAGAATGAAATTATAGATGTTTCACTATAGTAAATTGAATATGGCAATATGATTCTCACAGCAACCTAAGAATTTCAAGCAAAGTACTTTAAAGAAAAAAATCCAAGTTAAACTTTGGAACATTGAAATAAACATACAACCAAAGTTCAGTAAAAGACAAAGCACATAGCCCTACATTTTGTCCCATGTAATGGAGCATGTCTACATGTAATCAATCACTACATCCTCTGCCACTGAGCTTGGCCATGTTCACAGATCTACTGGAAGTGATAACACGTAGTTATCTACTTGTCTTAATCTAGTATATATGCAGATATTAGTTGTTTGTACTTCAACAGTTTTATTAATCATAAAATAGTTCAAACATACAAAAAATGTTAAAAAGAATTTTAACATAACATATACCTTCTTACTCAGCTAAGGAGGCTAAAATATTACAAATGTGGTTAATAATATACTTGAAATAAATATTTGTTCTTTTAGAAAAAGCGGAATTTTTACTATGATCTTACTCTCTCTAATATATCTTTACTGGGACTATATAACTGGCCCATATGGTAAAATCACTGTTTACAAGGGGTGTTTAAGCAACCTTTGACATGTGAGATTTACCACTTCTAAAATCCCTGTCATGCTCAATTTTAGCAAGAGAAGCTCACCCACACTTCAAATCAACAGTAATGAGAAAATTAGTTAGAAAAAGACTAGAGGTTTCCTTCCATCCAAAATTTCTACTCTCTTAGACAAAGGTTTCCACCATTTACCTCTCCTCATGTACTGTGAGCTCAGTTACTTCTCAAGTCAGTATCTACCCTACTTTTCAAGGCATTTCACAAACAACGTATCATTAATCCTTCAAGGTAGGTAAAGTAACAATGTTTATACCTATTTTCATAGACATGAAAGAACACAAAGTGATTAAGAGTACAAGATGTGGAAATGGTGGAATTGAGCACAGAACCATGACAATTTAATTAAAAAAGGGCCCAGAGGGGAGGAGAGAAATGGGTGGTGGGTGGCACTAGACTGAGAACTATTAGAGACTGATTGCTACTGGGGGAGGGAGAGTATGCCTTACATACAATCTTTAGATAGGCTGACTAGACTCCAGTGGAAAACTTTACACTGAAGAACATATGGGTACAAATGCTTGACTGGACAGGACTTAACAAATATGGAGGAATATATGAGGTCCATTGGGACAATAGGGGAGGCAAGGATGGGGGAGGGGATCTAAATTTGATTAAGGACTGTTGTATGAAATTACAAAAGCAAAATAAAAAATATGACCAATTAGAAAAAGAAAACACTTTATATCTAATAGTGTAATTTTCCTTCAATAAAATGAGGAACATTGTATAAACAAGCAAACAAACAAAAAGTACAAGACTGGTAGCAGGGCTTGAATCTTTGTTATCCTGCTTCTTAGCAAAGTAGCATTGGACACTTTACCTAACTTTTCTGAAGTATAAAATAAAGATGGTATCATCTGGCATGCAAAAGAGTTGCAAATATTAGATTATATGACATATATAAATCATTTTACACAGAACCTGGTATGAAATAAACACTAAGTGGGTGTTAGCTGCTGCTGTCCTTGTTAATTACGCAAGCTTGAATAGCTCCTACGCAGGGGAACAAGATCAAACCTAGGTATTCTTTGATTCCTATCAACATTGGTTTTTTCTGAAACAGTCCCCAGGAGTCATACCTATACAAAGTATACTCTACCATTACTACACAATGCCTCCCTTTTCATCTAAACACCATGGTGATCATTTTAACATTTTTTTTCTCTTTTAAATTTTTTTTTTACAATTAAAGTTACAGTTTTAACAATATACAAAATATTACAGTAATTCAGATTTTTTGGCATAATGATTACAGATTTGACAAATACATTTTATATCTCATAATAGAGATGAAGATTATACAAAAGCTATTAAAACCATTATGAGAATAAATTCAATTGTCACTTAAATATCTAAAGCTATTTGAAGGCTGAAACTCTGAAACTCTTAGAAGAAAACTTTGGGAAAAACCTACAAGATATAGGTGTAGGAAAGGACTTTCTAAACCGGACACC
>NW_008330570.1:1181152-1188044 GCF_000622305.1 Nannospalax galili
TGGGTGAGAAGGATCAGGAAGCAGTATTGGTTCCCCAGGTGTCTGGGGCCCCAAGACTAGGAATGGCGCAGGGCCCAAACTAGAAGTATAGAACGGAGGGAGGGATGGAAGGGTGAATGTGGCTTAGGGAGTCCCGGCGCCCATTTTAACATTTTAAAAGAATCAAAAAACATTTGTAATTTCAACAACAGTTAGCATCATAAAAGGATGGCTAGATATTACATACATGTCTTGTGCTGGTTTCCCCCTGTGGTGGTATTTGAACACTTGGTCTCCAGTTGATGGTGCTGTTTGGGATGGTCATGGAAACTTTAGGAGATGGGGCTTTGCAGAGGAAATATGTCACTGAGGGATGGCTTTGAGTGTTCATGGTCTCACTCCATTTAAAATTTATTTTAATTCAGTGACAGAAAAACACAGTATGCCAGCCCCATGTACATTTCCTGAGAGAACAAATATGCTAGTGACATGACCAGAAGATTTATAAGTATTTAGGCTTTGAAACATTTCTTTTTTCCATTGTAAATCAATAAATTAACATTCTGTTTTTTTAAATTTTATGTGTACGAGTGTACTGCCTGCATGTATGTGAGTGCACCCATGTCATGCAATGCCACGGAGGTCAGAAGAGAGCTTGGGATTCCCCTGGAACTGGAGTTAAGGATGGTTCATAGCTTCCATGTGGGTGCTGGGAATCGAATCCAGGTCTTCTGCAAGAGCAATATACTACCTGTGCTGCAACCTAACATTCTGGAGAGTGTTTTCAAAGGCTACAGATTGCAAGTTTTTAAAGAAACCCCCACTGTAAGAGATGGCTGAAGCACAAGCCAAAGGATGAAACAACAAAAACAAGAAAAGTCACAAACATATATGTAATTGAAATGTAGAGAAACCCCACACCTTCAACAGGATTAGCTAGAATAGGAACCCATCCAGAAGTAACCCATCTACAATATAATGGAAGATATCTTCATAAAAATTTTAGTGCATGCCTTTAATCCCAGCACTTGGGAGGCAAAGGCAGGCGGATCCCTGTGAGTTTGAGGCCAGCCTGGTCTACCTAGTGAGTTCTAGGACAGCTGGGGCTACAGGGAGACCCTGTCACACACACAAAAAAATTTTTAGTGCCCACTTGTCATCAAGAACTAGTTAGCTTAAGGTACTTTAAATAAACATTAATGTGACATTTCAATATGGGTATGTGTTATAATAAAAATTACTTGTTTATTTCCACACTATTCCAAAAAGGATTTGAGACAGCTCACAGAATGCATTACAACTTGTGATGGTTTCAGAAATGTCTGCCACAGGCTCGTGTTTTGAATGCTTGGTCTTTAGCTGGTGGCACTATTTTGGGAGGTTGTGGAAACTTTGGGAGGTGGGCCTAGAGAGAGGAAGTAAGCCACTAGGGTGTGACTTTGAAAATTATACTGGGTCTCTCTCCCTCTCCCTCTCCCTCTCCCTCCCCCTCCCCCTCCCTCTCCTGCCTGCCTCTGAGATAAACAGTTCTCCTCCAGCACATATACCATTGCCATGATGTTCTGCCCAAGCACAGAGGGCCAAGGAACCATGGACTGAACTCTAGGAAATCATAAGCCAACATAAATCTTCCCTCCCTTAAATTGCTTCTGTCAGATATTTGGTCACAAGTACACAAAGGAAACTGATAAACAATTAAAACGAAAGAAGCAAAAAACGTGGGCAAAGAAGAAGCAAATGAAAGAGGAAAAAATAAGATTAAATCAAAGTTAAGTTTACCATATAAACCATATATCACAAAGTCTATACTGTTATGTAGGAAAGGCCATTCATTAGGCTCTGAGCTCCCTTCCAAAGAGAGAAATAGCATCAGTTTCAAGAATCATATGACTATGTAATATAAACAAGCTTGACAAAGGAAAGACAGCTTTTCTTGGTAAGGGATCTTAGGGAAAATTATTACATGGGTTCTAATGTTAATGATGCTGACAAAAAAAAAAAAAAAAAAAAAAAAAAAAAAACAACAAAAAACCAATACACCCAGCTCATCTTCACTGAAGGTTCCCTCCAGTCAGGTATGTGTTAAGCATTTTACATGTGTAAACTCAGGAAATTTTTACAACTTTGAGGAAGTAAGTACAATTATCATTACCATTTTATAGATGAGAAAGCTGAAGCAACAAGAGGTGAAGCAACACACAACTCAAAGTAGCAAAATCAAACAGGAAATTCAGCTTCAAAGCCCACACTCCTAACCACTACATCATTCATTCCTCATCAATAAATGGAATCTTCCTTTGGACATAAGTATTTGCCTTCAGCTAAAAGTAGAATTTGTCTATCAAATATTAGCTCCTTTTGTGTTCGGTATCAGCCCTCCCAATCAACTGTTCATAGTTTAAGTAGTAATAGTAGTAACCACAACATTAACAAAGGCACTGTGACAAAGGAGATAAGGCCCTCAACAAGAACTTTATAGTAGTGAGTAGCAAATTCCACAATGCTGTTTATTTTAATGGCCCTCAATAAATGTTGACTGAAATATACCATAGAACAATTCTGTAAAAACAACTCTACCCCACACTAAAACAATACAATCATAGCTCTCAGATATTCTGGTCTTATCCAAATAAAAATTGATTGGTTTAAAAGCAATGTACTGAATATATTTTAAGCAATGCTCAAGGAGTATTTCTGACTACTAGGTGTTTGATAAAAGTTAGGCAGCAGCAACAAAAGCAGACACACAGTTGTTCGAGTTGCACAAAACCATAGTACATACATGCATATTTATGTATATTTCAGTCAATCAAGTACAGATTAATATTTTCTTATGAAAATTCAGGAACCAAAGCAATAAACACATCAAAGTAGTCAGCCAATCCACCTTTTCATGGAGGTTAGCCAAGAAAGCAAAGGGCCAAAATTTTCCTCTGAAAATAGTTCTGAGTAGTTACCAATTAACAAGCAGTCAATTCAGCCCCAATACTCAGCAATGTGATGTGGTCTTAACTTTTTTTTCAGTGCTACACTTGAACCCAGGAGCTTGCACATGTAAGTATTCAACCACTAAGCTCTATTCTTAACCCTATTTTAAAAAATTTATGTGCATGAGTGTTTTGCCTACGTGTATGCAAGTGCACCCATGCATGCAACACCTGCAGAAACTCAAAGAGGGTATCAGACCCCCTGGAACTGGAGTTATGGACGGTTGTTAGCCGACATGTGGATGCTGAGAACAGAACCCAGATCTTCTGCAAGAGCAGCCAGTGCTATTAACCACTGAGTCATCTCCCCATCCCCCTTTTTCTGAGCTAAATTCTCATATATGTAGGCTCATCTTGAACTCTCTACGTAGCCCAAGCTACCTTCCAACTTACAATCCTCCTACTTTAGCCTCCCAAGTGCTGAGATTACAGGTATGTACCACTACGCCTGGTTGGCATAGTTATAAAATCTTAACACAGAAAATTTTCAAAGTTTCCAAAAATTCAGTTCTGTCATAAAATCAACTCAATTAGACACTTAAAAACTACATAGAGCAAGCAGGCACAGCTGAAGTCCTGATGATGGTAGCTATTTCACGCAGATGAGACTGCTGTACGGCATCATCTTATTAAAAGAACATGGAATTTAAAGGGATTTGGTGCTAGGATCTACAAATGAGGGAGAACATATGTCTTTTGTTTTTCTGAGTCTTTGTTACTTCACTTAGTATAACATTTCCTAGATCCATCCATTTACCTTCAAATTTCATTATTTTATTTTTCTTTACTGCTGAATAGAACTCCATTGTGTAAATATATCACATTTTGTTAACCACTCATCAGTTGAGGAGCACTTAGATTGCTTCCATCTCTTAGCTATTGTGAAAAGAGCAGCAACAAACATGGCTGTACAAGTGTCTCTACAATAGGATGAGTCCTTTGGGTATATGCCAAGGAGTGGTATAGCCGGGTCATATGGTAGGTTCATTTTTAGTTTTTGAAGAGTTCTCCACACTGTTTTCCAAGGGGGCTGCACGAGTTTGCAATGCCACCAGCAGTGAATGAGCATTCCCTTCTCCACATCCTTGCCAGCATTTGGTATCATTTGTTCTCTTGATCCTAGCCAGTCTGATTGGGGTAAGGTGACACCTCAAGGTGGTTTTAATTTTGCACTTCCCTAATCATTAATGATATTGAACACTTTTAAGATGTTTCTTAGCCATCTTTATTTCTTCCTTTGAGAACTCTCTGTTTAGAACTTTAGCCCATCTTTTCATTGGGCCATTTGGTTTCTCACTTCTTTGTTTTTTAAGTTCTTTATATATTCTGGATGTTAAACCTCTGTCAGATGTGTCACTGGTGAAGACTTTTTCCTACCTGTGGGTTTTCTCTTCAATTTTTTTATTGTTTCTTTTGCTGTACAGAAGCTTTTTAATTTAATAAGGTCCCATTTGTTGATTGCTGACCTTAATTCCTGAACAACTTCTGTCGGATTTAGAAAATCCTTTCCTACACTTACATCTTATAAGTTACTGACAACATTTTCTTCTAATAGTTTCAGGGTTTCCAGTATTACATTGAGGTCTTTGATCCATTTCAAGTTGACTTTTGTGCAAGGTGAAAGATAAGGATCTAGTTTCATTCTTCTACAGGTGGGGATCTGGTTTTGCCAGCACCATTTGCTGAAGATGCTGTCTTTCCTGGCACCTTTGGACTTGTTCACAGTTGTGCTCCTTCATTAAAGGAGGGGCAAGCAGGGTCATTGGACCCTCACCAGAATATCCAGAGTATCCAGCCACTCTTCCCAGCCAACCGTATGTAATCTGGCCCTCATCACACATGGTCTCCTGGATTTGGGGAGAGCTGAGGTATATAATCTGGGGAAGACTAGGAAGAGAAGGCTTGATCCATGCTGGGTAAAGGCTTTCCATTGTGCATGCCCTCAGGTCACTCATAGACCTCAGCAACCCCTCAGTTATCTCAGTAAGTAAGCTCAGTAATTCATTGGTTTTCCAGGAAAATTTTAATTAACCATGGTTTGGAAATTAGAACCTTAAAAGGGATTAAGCATTGCTAAGTATCCCAGGGAAAGAATTCTCGCAACAGATGGAAAATTTATTTGTTAATGTTATTATGTCTCATAATTACTAAAAAAGAAAATGAGAATGTAAAAGATGTTAAAAGGATACAGAAATGGAGATTTTTTCCAAAACTGAGAAAGCTTAAACAAGTGATGAAGGTCTATGTAGGTTTGTTATGATATATAAAGGATGAGATGAAAATAATATACACATAATCTTTTCTAAGGTCATAGTTTAGTCAACTAGTTTAAGGAACAATATATATGTCTAGTCAATGTTTATCTAGAATGTTTGGTTTTTGCCCAAGCTTTATCTACATAGCACATGGTAATTAAAATTACCAGACTGGTGGAACTAACCGTCTTAGATGTTTAACAGCCATACTTTGAGGTCTATACTAATCTGGTCAGAGGGACTTAAAGGACAGTTTTTTGCTCCTTGCCCCCCAAGGTAGACTAAGTTCCAGGGGACTATGGAGCATCTCTGAAAATGTCCTGTAACTGTGGTGAGTCCCCTGTCCTCTTGTTCAGAAAGGCCATGGAGACCCCACCAGATGGACTTGAACCAGTGTCCACTCTACAAGAGGAGGGTCAACTCAGAGGAAACATTTCCTCCATGCTTCCAAGTGAAGCTAGCCATGGTCAAGCAGGACCTTTGACTTATCTTCACATAGATGGAACTAGTGAAAGAAAGGAGCCGGGGGCTCCTCCCAAGCCCATGTGACCCCTGAGGAAGAGATCCTCAAATGACCTGAAGAGTGACTTATTTGGGCCAACTGTATGGTCTTAAACACCCAAAAGGAAAGTATAACCAAAGAGTAAAGTCATCAATGTACTTCTTTAAGAGTACAAGAGATTACATTTCCCAGACATTAGGCTTAAGTCCATATAAAATGTTATTCAGACAATTATTTCTCATTGATGATTTTGCTCCTAATCAGAAAGTGTTGCTCAAATGTTAGACTTCAAACTTGGTCTGCAATACTGTAGTGTGCACCTGTAGCTAAGGGAGATAACCTTAGCTAATTGTTTTCTCCCCCTTTCTAGAAGCCTTTGAGGGGGAACTGACACTGATTCTAGCCACTCCAACAGCTATCAAAGTGCCTGAAAACAAATCCTGAGTCCATCACTCTCAGCCTTGGCAGACAAAAGAAAAATAAGGAGGAACCTAATAGAGGGATGCTTTTGGAAGCTCTCATCAAGAAATTCCAATGGATTCTGATATGAACATTTGAAATTTTCCCTCTTCTGACATTTTTCTGGTTCCCTGTCTAGAACTTGTAATGCTAACTTAACTACTCTTGCCTTTACTTTTCCTTCACATCTCCTATTCACCAGTTAAGGACTTTCTTTTCTCCATACAGATAAGAGTTATGCATTTTGGGAGTCTTTTAGATAGACCCACTGAAGGGGTACCCCAATTGCCTCACCCCGCATCTCTGTTCAACATGGAAGAAGCCAGAGCAGTGTGCATCCCAATTCCCTATTGGCAATTGGGGTAGCCTCTTCAGAGAATGGTGTGATAAGAATAGGAGGTAGGAATTAGCTAGCCAATTAGTGTAAAAAAAAAAAAAAAAAACCCCAAAGAAAAGGAGCCAGTTTCTTGGCTAAAAGTCGAAATATCCTTGGGCCTCTTAGCAACATACTCTATTCTAAAGGCCAAAAATACTCAAAGTATTTGGGAATTTTTATCTAATCCCTAAAAGATTTTAGGGTTACCTCTTCAGAGGGGGTAATGTTAGAGCAGCAAAAAGCCCCATTTAAAAAAAAGAAAGAAGAAGTACATGAAGTTGTGAGAAAAAAGTGATGGGGAGATATGGGAGGAGTTGGAAGGGAGGGAGTGGGC
>NW_008330570.1:1188071-1192630 GCF_000622305.1 Nannospalax galili
AAATAAATACATAAAAACTACATAAAGGACTTCAGTGGCTATCTAGAATTATTAAACATATGTTGGAAATATATGTAAAAATATACATGAACTTTGAAGTAGATTACATATCCTTCCTTCCTTCTTTCTTTTTTTCTTTCTTTCTTTCTGAGACAGGGTTTCCCTACAGATCCAGCTAGTCTGGAACTCACTATGTAGATCAGGCCTCAATCTCTACCAGATTCAACTAACTCCTCCTTCCAAGTGCTGGGATTAAAGGCATGCGCCACCATGACTGGCATATAGCATTCTGAAAGAACTAAGTACTCAACATAAGTATATTATGGCCAACAATTTTTAAAAAGGAAAGCATGATTGGGGCTAAAGAGATGGCTCAGCAGTTAAGAGCACTAGCCACTCTTGCAGAGGACCCAGGTTCTGTTCCCAGCACCCACATGGTGGTTAACAACTGTCTGTAACTCCAGTTCCAGAAGATCCGACACCCTCTCTGACCTCTGTGGGCACTGCATGACACAGGCACACTGGCATACATGCAGGCAAAATACATATATAAAATTAAAATAGATTTTTTAAAAATTTTAATAAGTAAATAAATAAATAATTGAAGGAGCTTACTAGGGACTATGTGACCACTCTAGATACTACTTCAATAATCAGGCCTCAATAAGAATGAATAGTAGGAGAAGAGGGACCAGATCTAAGGAACCCAAAACACTAGGGAAGTTTTTAAGTATGTCAAATCAGACCCCCAAGAACACGGCTGAGATTCGTGGCTAATTGGGTGCTAAAGCATAGCAACTGTGAAACCCAACCTACTCAGCAGAACTTCAAACACACACACGCACACACACACACACACACACACACACACACATATGCATTCCTATATCCTCATTCATACTTTCTTTAAATTGGGGGCAGAGGGTTTGAGGAAGGGAATGATAAATAAAGGCAACCAAATAATGAAGGACCAGGTAGTTGTGCAACTAACACCTGTAAAGGCCAAAGGCATTGCAATCACATCTTATTGCAAAATGGAAAAACAGACTCCAAAACCAGTCATGCTGCGGGCTTCAGTAATGATATCAGATATACCCATCAAACTTGGCAAGAAGGCAACATTGGATGAATGGTGTTATTGAGGTCCCTGTCCTCAATAGCAAACATTCCTAACTTTGAGGCGATATGATGGACCCTTTCTGGAATTTCATAAAATCTGTAGACCTCTCCCAAAAAAACAATAAATTCACAAAATATTACATATAAGACGTTTATAGATTAAAGCCAATCTAGAAGCTCTTCCCCTATGTGCTTGCAAATTAAGAACTTTGCTATAGAATAATCATAACTACATTTTATCATATATTACATGGCTTAAAAGATTTTTTAGGAGTAAGTCATATATGTGTCTATTTGTAATTTATATACACTGAACACCAAACCAATAAATTATGTGCCTTGTAAAAAAAAGCATACACAAAAATGTAGATTTAAGAAACAAAATTAATTATAACAAATTAACAAAAGTTTAAACAAACATTTTACTTATTGATGACATAAAAACTATGTGTCCTTTCTAATAAATACTATTATCAATTCCACTATTTTGGTGGCAGTACTGTGACTACACATGATTTGTTATATTTTAATCTTGCTTTCATAATTTTAATACCATAAGTTGAGGATCTAGTGCTAAATTCCGTTCATTTTTATAATAAATAACTATTTTACATAGTTTTAATGGTTAGCACAGCTGAAAAACACACTTTACAACAGTAAATAAAACCAAATGAAGAACTCCGTTACTGGCTGTGCTGAATAAAACATGATAGTCGATTGCAATTCCATTCACCATGCCTGAAAAGAGCTTTGCTAAAATTCAGCTACTGCATTTCCATATTTCCTGATGGCAATCAGTTGTTCTTACAAGCTAATCAGATGAAATTACCTTTTTATATTTTCAGCAGATGGGCTCAAAACCACTAAACATCTCTTTTACAAGGTTTTTATACAGGTTATAAAACTTCGTTCACAAATTCAAGTGTTCATGTAAAAAAGTTCAAGTTCACACTCATCATTAGCAGCCATTAAATCAATAACGATGGAAATGGTTTCAAATACCATTTCCAATACCCTTTCTCCCCAACACTAAACTCTGTTTTCTCCCAAAGGTAATTACGTTTTGAGGCACTGTTAAGAAAATGCCATTATTCAAAAGGGGCAGATTAAGTGTGCTTATTTGCTAGACTGAATACCACACACAAGCAGGTATTACAGAAAATGTCAGCAAATTTGGTATTTGTCTTTTTGTGGACAAGATCATCATTAAACTTAGACAATTCTTGAATCTTTTGCCCTAAGATAATCAGTTCCTCTATGAAATACTGTTCAAAATAACTGCATGGTAACTGTCTAGAGCAATACAAAGCAGTGTTAACAATCTGTCTAGGCCAGGCATGGTGGCACACAACTTCAATTCGAGCACTCTGGAGACAGAAGCAGGCGGATCTCTGTGAGATTGAGACCAGCCTAGTCTACATAGCAAGTTCTAGGCCAGTGGGGGCTATAGGGAGTCCCTGTCTAAAAAAAAAAAATCTATCTACAACATAAAATAATAAATCTAAGATTCTATTTACCTAAAACCCTGTAAACTGCAAAATTTCACAAACACTGAAAACAAAATAACCTCCTCACAGACCTCTAATATTTCTTCCATTTCCTAAACAGTAAAATATAAATCCAACTTCAGAAACACTGCTCCACATTAATGCCTGGGCTCCCAAGGTTAAGGTTCTCTATTAGTGCCTTCCAACCGATTTCCCTTGTATGCTATCACAGTTTAAACAACTTATCTTTAAAGGTACTCCAACTATATTGTAACCGTCTCTGATGGTTATTACCAGTTTGTCAAAAAGGCATACACCACAGCACATTCTGGAAGCCCAGGTATCTTCAACATTGTTCTCTCAGTATATTGCTGGCTAAAGGCATCAGCCAAACACATAGAGCTGAAACAAGGTCTAAGTTTCTTAATGACATATCCTACTTAAACCCTTCTTGGAACATGGTAGAGCATAAATAAATCACGAAATGTATTGAGATCTAAGGGTTTCCAACTGGTACGACCATTCCCACTTATGCAGTCAAGTACATTTACACAAGGAGATGACATTTTTTCATTAAAAACACTCTACTGCATCAGTTTTAAAACGTCAAATGAGGCCAGGCGTGGTGGCTCATGCCTTTAGTCCCAGCACTTGGGAGACAGAGGCAAGCAGATCTCTGTGAGTTCAAGGCCAGCCTGGTCTACATAGTGAGTTCCAGGCCAGCTGGGGCTAAAACAAGACCCTGTCTCAAAAAGATAATAATAATAATAATAATAATAATAATAATAATAAATGAATAAAACGTCAAATGAGGGGCTGGAGAGATGACTCAGCGGTTAAGGGCACTGGCTGCTCTTGCAGAGGACCCAGAATCGGTTCCCAGCACCCACATGGTGGCTAACAACTGTCTATAACTTCAGTTACAGGGGATCTGACGCCCTCTTTTGACCTCCTCAGGCATTGCATGACACAGGTGCACTTACACACATTCAGGCAATACACTAATGCACATAAAATAAAAATAAGTAAAATAAAATAAGTAAAAATTTCAAATGGTAATATACTGTTTAAAAGAATAGCTGATACTTTAAAAAAATATAAGGCAGTGAAGAAGATTTTATACTAACTTCTATTCAAAAACTACATAATTTGTTTTTAAATACACATAAAAATGAGAATAAGTTCCCAGGGTGGCAAGCCTTACATATGAAATCATTTCAAGAATTATGAAAATATAAAATTTGGGCTATAAAACCTGCCAAGAAAAAATCCACATAAATTTGGAAAATTGACATTTCTCATTTTCATCCAGATCTACATACTACATACTGTTCCCACTATCTCCTCAGTGGCTTATGACTGCAGTGTAAGTACCTGCTTCCATCTCCCACTGCAGCAAACACTACTCTTCTCTTTGCATAGTCCCCTCTATTACTCCCCTCAGCAACCCCAAGCTCTCCTGTCCTTTCTTCTTTTCTGTTTAATACTTTGAAAATACTGCTCTCCTCATCTCACCCTTAGGGAAATCATGCCCAGGCTTCACTGCTGTTGTCCACCACCAGGCTCACCATGAAACTTCACTTGATCTCTCACTAATGTAAAATAGTTCTTTCTTCCTGAATGCTCAAGTACACTACTATTTCAATATGTTTCTCACAGCACTCATCACATTTAATTGGTATTATAGGTATTTGTGTATTCGTCTTATTATTTCTCTTAGGTCAAAATCTCCTTAAGAATAGAATCTGTATCTTATCATTTCACTTCCCCATCTTTTAATAGCACAGCACCTTGAACAAAGTATGTACTCATATAACAGTGGCTTCACTGAATGACTGAGTGGCTACTGAAAATTTCAATTACAGACTTCCTGTATCATCTAAAACAGAGAAGGAGATATAACTGAGAATTTGAGGAACAAAAAACTTTTCCCTGATTTCCTCCAAATAAACT
>NW_008330570.1:1192752-1203729 GCF_000622305.1 Nannospalax galili
CCAACCATATAGGCAAATCAAATTTTATGATGTAGTATATTAACATGATCAGAATAAGACCAACCATTCAAAATACACTGCAAACAGAGAATGAACCAAGAATTTGTTCCAAATGAAAGAAAACCCCCTAAGCTTTACTTAATACTAACAAAATTGAGACTCGGAATTTTATTGCTAAGAATCCAAAACCAGGAATTCAAAGATAAGTTTACATGGACAGAAGCACCAAAGAATCAACATTACTAAGGTACAAAGGTGAGACCAGAAAGCGCACAGGAAACTTAAAGTGACACTTTCATTAAGCAACAGGTATATATACATGGCTCCCAGGTCATTAGAAAGGTGCAAGACTGCAGGACTTTCCACAATACACGTGTGGAACCCAAAGAATGTCCAGAAAAGAAAGGAAGGTTATAATGTAGTCAAGTGTGGCAAATATTTCTGGAAAGAAGCCAATTTAAAGGTATGACTGTGATTTCCAGTCAGAAAACCTAGGCTCAAATGTTATTCCCAACACCTACAAGCTGTGCAATCTTATGTCCGCTACTTAGCTTCCCTGAGCTGTTATTTTCTCATTTATAAAATGTATGGCAGAAAAAAAATAAATAAAAATTTAAAAAATTAAATGTATGGAGGAATACATGAGGTCCTGTGAGGGAATTGGGGGGCGGGTATGAATGGGGAAGGAGTCTAAATTTGATTAAGAACTGTTGTATGAAATGTATAAAAGCTCAATAAATTTTTTAAATGTAGATTGTAGAGCTAGCACAGTACTTGACTCAGCGATAACACCCAATAAATATTTTCTGACTCTGAATGAGAGTTATATAAGAAAAGTAGATATTTTCCTCCAAATATTTTTGTAACTTTTTAAAAAAATTGGTTCTAATCACTTCATGGCTGATGCCTTATACACTATGTAAGAGTCAATTTTTCGTCAAAACATAAAAATATAGTTGTCTCTCAGCATCTTCAAGAGACTGGTTCCAAAAACATCTAGAGATACCAGAATCTATAGATATTCAGTGCCTTCTATAGAATGGCACAGTATTTTCATATAACCTACATGCCTCCTCCTACATACTTTAAAGCATTTTTAGATTACTTATAGTACCTAATACAATATAAGTACTTTAAGTAATTGTTGTATTATTTAGGAAATAATGACAAGAAAAGGTCTGCACATGTTCAATAGAAAAGCAATTTCTTTTTCTTCTTTTTTTCCCCCTCCAACACAGGGATTGAACCTAAGGCCTCCTGCAAGCTAGGCCAGCACTCTACCACCAAGCTATATCACCAGCCCCCCCTTTTTTTTTTTTAGGTCTTTTTGAGACAGGGTCTCCCTGTAGCCCCAGCTGTCCTGGAACTCACTATGTAGACCAGGCTGACCTTAAACTCACAGAGATCCACCTGTCTCTGCCTCCTAAGTGCTGGGATTAAAGGTATGCGCCACCACACCCAGCTCACCAGCCCTTTTATTCCTCAGTATTTCTAGAAATTTTGACTTCTGATATTTTTCAAAAAATGGCTGATTGATCCAAAGATAATAGTGAGCTGACTATATTCCTTCCCCCCCTTAGTTTATAGATTAATTCAAAGTTTACCAGAATTTCTAAAATTTAAAATCTCTGTAATCAACTACATTTGGCCTGGACTTAGTCTTATCTATAATATCAAGGAGGTTATCCCAAATAACCCTTAAGGCTCTTCACTTTGAATGTTGTGATTCATGTAGTCTCAAGAAATTTTTTCAGTCTAATTAGAGAAGAAGGGAGGGGAGGAAAGAGAAAGAATGGTGAATGGATTGATTATATAGAATCAACAGTGACTGATACTAAGGGACTGAAAAATCAAGGTGTAGATTTTACCAACTTTTACTCTGCTTCTGAAGATCAAAAACACATAAAAGGAAACATAATTCAAGTAAAGAAAATCAAACATGTAAGTTAAGAAGCAATATGCCTATGAGTGACTTTTTTTTAAGATAGGGTCTCCATATATACCCCAGACTGGATTCTAGGAAATTATATTACTGTCTTCGCTTACGTAGCACTTTACAATTTATAAAGCATTTTTACTCATTATCTACAGCTAATTTTCTGGAATGGGAAATAAGATTCTATTTAAATGTCAAGATTTGTAGACAGAATCTTCACTAAAAACATCAAATGACATTTTAGGAAAGAATGTTTTTCAGCAGTTGTATGTAGAATGGATTAGAGGCAAATGCATGCAGGCAAACAGCTCTAAACCTACAAATCACAGGATTTTAGCACAAAAATGTGAAATCGGACCAATAGCTCACTTACTGATGAAACTCAGGCCTTCAAAGTTAATGTGATTCTCATTACTCCACATTCAAAATGACCAGAGGACCCAATTATGCAACTAGAAAAAAAGAATATGCAAAGAATTATCAAGAAAAGAATCTGAGAATTTGGTAATGGATTAGCACATGAAACATTTGTTAGCTAGTGTTAATGTTTTATTACGTGCCATGGCACCCCCACACACATACATGCAAACAAACTTTTAAAAGTAGGATAACTTGGTGTCACTAGAATTCTGACTCTGCTGATGGGGTTATACCTGTATTATAGCACCTATTTTTATCAGTTTGGTCTCTGTTTCTAATGATAGGGTTTGGGGCCACTCAAAATCAATGTCCTTGCCCTCCTCACTAAAATATGGGGAGCAAGGGTAATTAGAACAAAAATATATTTAGAGTGAGAGTGAAGTCTTCTACAACTCAAGGAACTACAGCTTCTATTTTGGTATAAGCTACTTATCATTAAACATTATGACTATACTAAGCTTTTCTAAAAGCCTGCCACTTCAAAGAGCCTCAAAAATACTGTTTAGTGACCTGGGCACAATGGCATATCTTGTAATCCCAGCTAGCAGGAGCCTGAGGCAAGAGGAATGGAAGTTTGAGACCAGTCTGGGCAATTTAGCACAACTGTCTCAAAATAAAATGAAAAGGAATTGAGCGCACAGTGGTAGATAGTTTGCCTACCATGTACAAGGCCCTGGGTTCAACCCTTTGTAATATATAATAAAAATAAAAAGACAGTGCTGTAGGTGGGTTATTAGGGAGGAAACATGGATGCAACTTCCTCTTGCACTAATGGAACTAAACTTACATACTGGTGTCAGTATTTTATCATTTCTTGTATTGGGTTATGAATCGAGCAAAAATATAAAACAATCATTTCTATGCTCTGTAACAACTCAAATACTATACATTCACAAGCTATTTCCAAAACTAGACTAAGCTATAGGAAAAAATTGCATATTCTTAAATTAAGCAACTAAGAATAGCACCCAGTTGCCACTGGGCCTTTTTATGATCTGACACCATACAATGAGGGAAAGACACATGATAACTAAAATATAAAGACAGGAGAAGGGAAAGTATGAAATGGCTAGACATCACCTCCAATGGTAAGAAAAAGATCAGAGACAATGAGGCCTACCCTTAGCGGCCAGTGACAAACGGAACTATTGATTAACATGGGAAAAGCAATGAAGAAGTCCTTTCCCACAGTGTAGTGTATCCAAATGGGAAGGAGAGTTATAAAAGGTGGAGAGAAATTTTATAAGGTTCTGCAACGCAGACTGGATATAGGGCTCTGTCATCTAACTCATGAAACTCAAGTATTTGATTCAATCCTATATTCATCTCAGCATCCGGTATTTGCAAGTAAGATAGAAGAGCACCCGCCACAATAATTTTGGACCTCCGCCAAGAAACAAATAGATGGCCCTCTGAGAACTACTGTGATTATCATGTTTAGAAGGCAAAATCAATGCCAAGAGGATAATGAGCATCCTAGGGATCTCCTATATCCACAACTTCAGAGATTCTACTGAGTCCTGTGTGTTTGTGTTGACCTTCCATACCTGCCCTAAAATGGAACCTAAGCTAGGCCATAGTTTAAGGCCAACCAACTCCGTAAATATACAACACAACAGCCAAACAATGTGGAGCCCTTGGCAAAAAAGAAAGAAAAAAAAAAGGAAGCAAACTAAAGCAAGAAACAAATGTAGGGTTATACTAGAAGGTATGTGAAAATGACGGCAACTGAGCAATGAAGCTAGATGTCCTTGAAAAACAATCAGAAGTCACTGTCTAGTATATAGTCTGGTAGAAAAAAGATTTTCCAGGAATGTCCAATATCCTCTCCCTGACTCCACTTTTCAGCACCTTTACGCTACCCTCATCACTTACTCAACATTTAGTCCTGGTGAAGATTGCTCATTGGATTAGCAGGATCAAGAGGACATGCAGAGAACATTCCATCCTGGGAATAACATCTTTAAGTTATTTAGGCTTGTTTACCGCCCTTCACTATAGAGGCATGACATTTTGCCAACATTTTCACAGTATACACCAGTCAGCACCATAGCAACCCAATCCTCTGCCCACCAAAAGATTAACACATATACAGAAAACAGGAAATTCAGCAAAATATGAAATGTGACCCTAGACTCCTTTAACAGTTAAATGTCTTAAGTAGTAGCAGTATCTTTATATCACACCCACTTCATGTTACCCTTACAGCTTCCTGGCATAAGCAAGTTCTTGGGATTATACAAACTGCTGCTTCTGTTTCCAGCCTAGATTTCTAGAAATGAAATCCGGAATTGAGGATAAAGAAAAACAAATGTTGGCAGAAAAGAGGAGAAAAATGTATTGTCTACATAATCCCAGTTTAAGTGAACAATCACCATTAGTTCCATTGAGCTTTTTTTTTTTTCAATAAAACCACTTAGTCAAAAATGCACATCTAAGAACATTCCCTTGGTTTAAACCACACAAAAAAGCAATTTTATAGATACAATCATACAAATTTTCTCAGAAATAGGGAGTACCTTAACTATAAACTATGTAAAATTCAAGCTTTGTACCTTATAAACCAAAGTTCAGTGTGGATTAAATGCAAGTAATAAATTAATGTAACGTATCTGCAAAAAAACAAACCTAATATCTCCTCTTATAATCAACAGCTCTCTATTTTGTTTCTAAGCTCCTCAAGTGTGAAGTTCAAATAAGAAATGAAAACTGTAGACTTTAGGTCACAGAACCAATTTAGGTCTTTTTACAAAATACAGGAGATTAAGTAGAAACTTCCATTTTACCTACTTTATGACAAATTGCTCGAAGAATGCCTATTTATGAAATGGAATCAAATCCCATGGCTACCTTTAGCCCAAAACTATTTCTAGCTCAAGAGCCAAAAGACCCAAGCAAATATGCAAATACTTTCTTTTCACCTTACTCCCAGTGTGAAGAAATCAGACCCCCTTCCTACTACATCACAGCTTTTGTGAAACCAGCTGAGAGGCCCCTTTGGCCAACTTTTTTTCTTTTTTTCTTTTTTTTTTTTTTTTTTTTTTTGAGTATAACCTCCAACCAATTCTAGAAGAAACAAACCTCAAAGAATGTTAACCCTTGAAATCCACCCCTACAGCTCTACAGTACAGTCGAACCTTCACTGGAGCATTGTCTTGCACAGACACTTAAAGATTTCTTCATGACTGAAATGAAAGCATCATGCCTCACAAATCATCACCAGAGATTTCTCTTGTCATCCACACAGGGTGCTGGGAATGCGATTCACGCAAGAACTCAGTCGCTAACATCACACTTCATATTAAATATTCAGTTTCAGAAGAAAAAAAATGTCACCTTCTCCACAAGGACACCTGCCTCTTTCAGTGCCTCTATAATGAAGAGAGCAAGAAAGGCTAACAGACCTTCGGCCTAAAGTTTCCTCCCTACCAAACTCTTCAGGCACAGCACCACCATGGCCTGTCCTTGTCACACACACACATACACAGGGTATATTGTCAATCCCTCGGTCTCCCTCTAACATCGTCAGACTAAGCAGTGTCTGGCTCGTGGTAGTTTCTCCTCTCTCTCTCTCTCTCTCTCTCTCTCTCTCTCTCTCTCTCTCTCTCAAAAACGGGCCACCACTGATGGGTGATAAGGACTGGGGTCTCCAGTGTCCAGTTTCTCCGTGTCTCTTTCTTCTAAGCGACTACAGAGAGCTCAAGTTCCATCACTGACCACTAACGCTATTTCCAGTCGTCTGGTCAACGTGTGTCGCTTCCTTTTCTAGGTCCTTCCAGCAAAACCCCAGGAAGGGGACCAAACCCCTGCCTCGATGAGAAGAATCTCCTTTATCCACCCTTTCCTACCTCCAAAGCCCTGGTCCCGAGTGGGTAACGGCGAGTGTTGTGGGGCTAGGCAGAGGGGCCGTCGAAAGCCGCACGGACACTCAGGCACGCCGAGTTCGCCCCCATTTCGCGGTCCAAGAGAACCAGACTCGCAGAGGCAGACGGGCTGGCCAAGGTCACCGGGCTGGCTTGTCGGGGCCGAGGGGCGCCCGCGCCTACTTCCGGCTCCCCCTTTCCGCGGCGGCTCGGGGCGCCCGCTCCCCACCCGGCCCGCGGCCGCGCGCCCTCCGCGGATGCTCGCACTCTGCTAACTAGGGCAACCCGAGTGCGCCGCCGCAGGGACGGCGCTTCGCAGCAGTGTCGCCCGCCGGACGCAGCCCCCAGCTGGTGCCCGTGACAGCTGCGACCTCCGCCCCCTGCCGCCGCGCCAGGCCAGGACGGGAACTCGCGGAAAGTGGCAGGGGGCGATGCAGTCCAGAGAAAGCAGAGCCGGGGCGGAGGGCGCCAGCTGCTCCCCGCCCCCTAGGGCCGCCGCGGCCGCGCGGCTCGTGACAGCTGCACCCTCAGCTAGGCTCCCGCCCGCCGTCGCCGCCACTCACCTGCCTCCACCGCCTCTGGGCCGCGCTCCCCGGCGCTGCGCTCGCGCGCGACCGTGGCGGCGCTGCCGCGGACTCCGCCGCTCCTCCGGCCGGACGCCCGACCCCGGGGCCCAGGCGGCCAGTCGCCACCGCCTCTGCGGCTCTCCGGCCCCCTCCTCGGGAGCAGGAGTCCCCCCTCAGGGGGATGCAGAACGACCCCCACGCAGGCTCTGCCTGCGGGGAGCAGCAGTGAACACGCAACCCAGACGCCGGAGGCCGCGCTCCAACCGTCGGAGGACGGGACTAGGTGAACCGCGTCAGTCTCCCGCTCGCCGGGCCTGAAGAACAGGCAGTTCAGCCGCTCTCCGCTGCCGCCATGTTCTCCTCCTCCTCCTCTGCCGCCGCCGCCGCCGCCCCCCCTCGCGGCCCCGCCCCCTGCGCACGGGGCCGGTGTCCTAAGGAAGTGTGTGAAAGGAGGCCCGAACTCTTCCCGACCGGGACCCTCCCCTCCGGGCGGTTCTCTGCCCGCTTCGGGAAAGCGCCCGGGAACCCCAGAGTGCCCCACGCGGGCTGTGAGGCCACAGCCCCCCGCAGCGCTTTATCTTTCGGGGAAGGTAGGGGAGCGGCTGGCGGCCCGGTGAACCGAGAGGAGTCAGTCCTGGGCCTGTCTCTCCAACTCACGAGTTGTATTACTTTGAGTGAGACACATCCCGCGGGCCTCGTTTTTTGTTCAGTAAAATTGGGAGGTGGTTGCCTAGATGATTTCACAGGCTATTAGACAAGGGAGAAGAAAGATCATCTGCCCCCTTCCTTTTGCAGATTGAAAGATCTGACTGACAGTCTCGCTCTGCAGTTGCATGAATTGTCTAAAATGTCGATCATTCACAGATCTTTTCCCTCGAGAGGGCCCACACCTCCCTTCTTTTCTACCTGCTTTACTTATTCTATAACAAAAGTGCTACTCTCAAAAGTAGTATACTGCCAGAGGAATCAAGTAGCAGAGGAACAGCCTTAAGAGCCACGATCACTTTATCTGGAAAGCAGCCCTTATCCCAAAACTGGCGAGATAACACTGCACACTCTCCCTGGCAGGGTAAGTGCTGTGTTAAGGGTGCAACTATCTTCCCCTTTCCCGAGTGCTTGTCCTCATTTAACTGTTTTTACTTGCTTGGTCCTACTCTGCTGCTGCCTTTGCTGTTTGTCTTTCTGCATTTAATACCCAAAAGAAACGTCTGTAAATCCTTAAGCCCTTCACATCCCCTCTCCTGACTGAAACCTGACAGCACTGAACACACCTCCCTGGTCCCTCTCTGAAACCCATCCTGTGTTCAGTACCATATGCTGTCTTCATCTTCTTTCTGTCCTGGTCATGCTTATAAAACAGCCTCTAGACCACACCCCACCTTTATTTATGGATTCGTTCATCTACACATTCTTGTCAAAGACCTCCCACTGGTGCCCTACTGCATTTCATTAGCTCTTACCCTTACCTTCCTAACATTACCTCTGGCCGCCTACACAATCCATATCCTCAGTGGTAACTGGAAATGCCCAGGGGTGTCTATCTTGGGCATTCATCAGTTTAGTCTCCTTCCTGTTTCCTCGTCTAGTCCAATCCAGAATGTGCAAAGTACCTTGTTCTGGCCTCTGGTGCTTACAAATGAGCCACTTAAATATAGCACTCCTGTCTCTGCTGGGCTTCAGTAGCTGCTGATTGCCAAATGCAGTGGATACTCAGTCCTATCCTGTCCTTTCTATAGCAATGGATGTTTCTAATGACTTCTTTTTGAAACTTCTCTTCCCTGTCTTGTACATCATTCCTCTTTCTCTCCACCTATTTTCTGAACTTCCTTTCACTGGCACTTTTGTCTGCTCCTCTGTGTGTGTATGTGTGTATGTGTGTATGTGTGTGTGTGTGTGTGTGTGTGTGTGTGTGTGTGTGGTGTCTGCATGTTTGTGTTCACATGTGCATATGCATGCATGTGCATGTGGAACCCAGAGACCGACTTCTGGTATCTTTCTCCATAGCTCTCCACTTATTTTTTAAATTTTTAAAATTACACTTATTCATTTATTGTGTGTGCACATGTTTCTACTTGTGTGGAAGTCAGAGGACAATTGGCAAGAGTCAGTTCTCTCCTTTCGCCATCTGAGTCCCAGGAATCGAACTAAGGTCTGTCAGACTTGGCAGCAAGCACTTTTACTCACTGAGCCATCTCTTAGGTTCCACCTTATTTTTTGAGACAGGCTCTTTTACTAAACCTGAAGTCAACAAATGGTTAGGCCGGATAGCCAATGAATGAGCTCAGGGTTGTGACCCCACCTCCCAACCCTGCTAGTGCTGGGTTATAGATTTGCACCAACTTTTTTTTTTTTTTTAGATTTGCACCAACTTTTACAAGGATGCTTGAGAGGCTAACTCAGGTCCTCATGCTTATGCAGCAGGCACTTTACTAACTGAGCCATTGCACCAACCTCAAGCTGCACCTTTTTTATAAAGCCACAAAATGTTGTAAATGTTGGTGTCTTCCAATTTTTTAATTTTTTCCTTTCCCTTCTCTCATATAAGCTGATTCTATGTCCACAGCTTCAACTGTTAATAGCTGCTGAGTCTCTTTATTCCACAGTCACCCCATTTGTTGGTCTACTGTCTTAACTTTTAAAAAACAGTCTTAAGATACTCAGTACTGAGATTTTGTGTGGCTTATTTATTTATTTATTTATTTACTTATTTAGACAGTACTTTGCCACATGGAAAAGTTTTAAAGTCTGGGTCTTCCTGCCTCAACCTCCCATGTGCTATGAATAAAGGCATGTTCCACCATGCCTAGCAAGTGCTGAGATGCTGTTGACTGTAACTTATTTATATTGCTATAGCTATGGATGCTAGGGAAAGTCTTCCTCGGGTAATATTCCTTGCTAAGTCACCCTTTGATGTCTTTTCTCTGATCCGATTCAACTTGTCTCTAGCTCTGTCTGCTTTTACTAGGAAGCCTTCTTCCTTAAGTCCATCTAACCCTGTGCTCCCCCAGGATTCGTACTTGCAAGAGCCAAAGACTCATTAGTTAGATTTACTTCTTAAACCCTACAATAGCCTCTCTAAAATATAAAATTTTTGGTCTTTAAAAAAAAATTTATGTGTATGAGTATATTGCCTCTATGTGTGTTAGTGCACCCACCTTGGAACTGGAGTTACAGACAGTTGTAAGCTGCTGTGTGGGTGCTAGGAATCGAACCTGGTCCTCTGCAAGAGCAACTAATGGTCTTAACCACTGAACCATCTCTCCAGCTCCTAAAATCTAAATATTTTAGCCATCTGAGAGAAAATTTCTTTATTCCCAAACTACAGTTGTTAGTTCAGCACATAGAACTGACCCCAGTTAAATGAAAGTGAATTGAAGAGAGTTTTAAAAATGAAAATGTAATACAGTATTTAACTTTTATAGCCCAGATGGATCTGATGTTAGTCCAGGCACTATTGATCCCATTGATAATAGGATCTATAACATACCTATTGGATTTTCTCCAAAGCCTAATAGATTTCAAGTTTCAAAACACATGTGGCTACTGTATGTGAAAGTGCTCTAGCTATTATTGCAAGAACTGACTTGACATTCCTTTTTGAAGTCTTTTTTTGTTTTATAACAATGATACAAATTCATATTTAAACAATAAGAAAAGTTAAAGAGAGAAGGGGAAGCACACTGGGGAGGTAGCTCAGTGGGTAAGAGTACTTGCTTTGCAAGTATGAGAACCTCAATTTGAATCCCCAACACCCCTATAAAAAAAAAAAAGCTATGCATGGCTACATGTGTGCCTGTAACTTAAGCATTGATGGGCAGAGACAGGCAGTTAGATCACTAGAACTTCATTGCCAACCAGTCTAGCTGAAATGGTGAACATTTGGTTCAGTGAGAGACCCTGTCTTAAGACAATAAGGCAGAGAGTGACAAAGGAAGACACCTGACTCTAGCTCTGGCCTCCACATCTGCGTATAGAGGTATGCCTACATACTCACATGCATGCATACCCCCACACACAGCACATGCTGTGTATGGGGTATAAACAAATAAATAAACTGTAATAAATAAAAAGATTAAAAACTAGTGAGTCAGATAAAATTATAGTGACTAGCCACACATTGAAAATGCACATATAAATTATATATATATATATATATATATATATATATATTCAGTTTTGTGGTGACTGTCTT
>NW_008330570.1:1203782-1260401 GCF_000622305.1 Nannospalax galili
TTTGTGGTGACTGTCTTTTTCCTCCAGTGTTGGGGATGGAACCCAGCATTTCTTGCATACAAGGCAAGCAATCTACCAACTAAGCTAGATCTCCAGCCCTTATGTATTCAATTTTATGTACAAAAAAAAATCACACTATAAATGTTTATTGGTACTATGGTATCTTTTGCTGCACGATATATTTTCATCATTAATAGTTGAATGCTTTTACAGTGTACCTCTAGTCATTTAACCAGTATAATAAAAATGTTTATTTACAATATTTCATGGTTTTGTTATTTATTTTTTAATAACACTATAATTATGTGCCCTTATACAGTTGGGAAATTATTTTCTTAAATTCATAGAAGGTTAATTGCTAAGTTAAAGGGTACATCTTTTTTTGTCTTTTTGAGACAGGATCTCCTTGTAGCCCCAACTGTCCTGGAACTCACTGTGTAGATCAGGATGGCCTCCAGCTCACAAAAATCCATGTGCGTCTGCCTCCCAAGTGCTGGGATTAAAGGCGTGCACCACCATGCCCAGCTACATTTTATTTTTTAACTGCACATTTTCCAAAGTGACCTCCAGAAAAATTATCCCAAACTGTGATCATGTAGAACATTAACCTTCTACTTTCCTACATATAATTAGTTCTGGATTTTATCTATTTTACATCAAATAGTCAACAATTTCTACTTTAGCTTAAAGTAATAGATAGTACAAAGACTAGGTTTAGAGCCAAGTGTAGTAGCTAACGCCTGTAATCCAACACTTGAGAGGCTTAGGCAAGAAGATTATCCCAAATTTGAAGCTAGCCAGGGCTACATAGCAAATTGAAGGCCAGCCTGGGCTACAGTGTGAGACTGTCAATAAAAGCCAAAAAAGGCCAGATGTGGTGATGCACACCTTTAATCCCAGCACTCCGGAGGCAGAAGCAGGTGGATCTCTGTGAGCTTGAGGCCAGCTTGGTCTACATAATGAGTTCCAAGCCATCAGGGGCTACAGAGAAACCCTGTCTCAAAACAAAAAAAAAAAAAACAGTAACAACAGAAAGAATAAAGAGGGGAAGCAAGAAAAGGAGGTTTAGAGTTAGACCCAAATTTGAAATGGTTGTGCCAATTATTAGTTTTGTGACTTGGACCAACCATTTCAGCATCTCAAAGCCTCATCATCCTCATCTGTAAAATAGGAAGCTAGCACTTACTTCAAAGGATTGTTGCAAAGATTAAATAAAATGTCTGCCAAATACTTCATACAGTGTTTGGCATTTAGGATTGCCCATGGGAAAGTAAATTTAGCTCAAACTGAGAAGGTAAAAATCTGCCCAGCAACTCATCAGGCTAGAATAATAGGCACAGATAAAGCCAGCTGCGGAGTTAACAGGATTCAGAGTCTTCTAAGGACATACTGCAGCTGTATGTGTCATAATCACTCCTCCGAATTACTGCCGCTTTCCTATTCACTGAAAAACTTTGTTCTCTGAAATCATAGATATCAGAAACTTGGGTATTTGTAATTATGGCAGTAAGAAAGAAGAGTCCCTTTCCTGCCTGGAGATTCTAAGTTGTTTTTGACAATGATGTAATACAGCCTCAATATTCAACCCAGGTGCAACACTTTAGATACAGAATTTCTGGACACATGTATCTTAACTTTATTCTAAACAACAGGACCTTGAATCTACTTTGCAATCAAAATGGAATGTTGACCCTTTTACAAACTGTTATGCTTAACTTCCAGCCCATCAAAATTAGGTTTTCTTTAGACTGCCACTAAACTCCACTAAGGGTTATACTTCTAACATGGTCAAGTAGACTTATGTACTACATATGTATAGAGTTTCACTTGGAATCTCATAAACAATTGTTTAACAATATGAAAATATTACTTGTTAACTATTAGTCAATAAATTATAAATTTTCCCCTTACATGAAACTGACTTTGAATCAAATTTCCTAATTTCTGTCAGTTCTAGTATATCCTTAATTATTATTTGGCCAGTAAAATTGTTTGCCCATGAAGTTGACCTTTTAAGCTGAATAAGTAGCTTGCTATGTTAATGTTCCACCACCAAAAAACTAGGATCTCTGATCTCTTCACCAAATCATGATGATTAGTTATTACAACTTCCTATACGTTATCCAGCGTTTGGGTTTCAAATGTTCTTGGGTTCTGTGGTAGTTCACTCACTTTCCAGGGCTATGTGATTAGCAATATTATCTTGCTTTGTGTGGTGACTTCTCCGCCAGTGTATGAAGCTCTCATGTATCTTGAACATGGTGACTTTGTAGGTGTGAACATGTCTAGATGATGACAAGTCTTCCTTTGCTGAATGATCTCTTCACATCTCTAGTCTCAATACTGCCTTGTTTCTTCTGAGATGGACATTATTCATACATAATCTTATTTTAGAAGATAGCAATACCATAAAATTCCTTATGTTTATTGTTGTTGTTTGTGCTTTTGTGTGCTTGGGATTAAACCCAGGGCTTTGTGCATGCTAGGCAAATGCTCTACCACGGAGCCAGATTCCTAGCTTTTGGTTTTTGGTGGTGGTGGTTTTTGTTTTTGTTTTGCTCCTTTGGACCATTTTTTTTTTTTTTTTGGACAGGGTCTCACTATGTAGCCCCTGCTGGCCAAAACACTATGTAGCCCAGGCTACAGACCTGCAGCAGCAGCAGCAGTCTTCCTATCTCCACCTCTTAAGTGCTGGAATTTCAAGTGTGTACCACCATGCCTGGTTGATATTGTAAGACAGAGTCTCTCTCTCTCTCTCTCTCTCTCTCTCTCTCTAGTTTAGGCTGACTTTGATCTAGCAGTTCTCTTGCCTCACTGTTAACAGACATGCAAACCCACACCAAATTCTTTTGGATTTTAGCTGTGATTTGTGAAGACTATATTCGCTAGGATAGACACTTTGTTTATTTTTAAATATTATTAAAAGTACACTGCAGTGAATGCTTTTCTTATACTCTACTGAGATTATAAAATAATCTGGGTTTTGGAGTATTAATGATGTGAACCACAAGCATGCTTCCTTAACATATGTAGACTTCAATCAGACTTGCTGTGGTGGCTGCAAATCAATTTTGAAGTCTGGATGCCAAAGCCAGTTGTACATGTAGGAGGACTGGATTGGCAGCACCCTGTGTTGTGGGCTTTGGGAAATGCCAGACGTTCCCTTACCCGCAAGCTTACCACAGCACCTACAGTTTCAACAACTGAGATTCATTTCCTTAGGTTTGTAGCCTGCCATCTTGGGATGATCTTTGAAGCAAATCATTCCTCCTTGGTCTTGGATATACAGAAAACTGAGAACAACAAAGTTCATTAAGTTGATAAGTGAAAATAGAAGTTACCTGTAGCTTACAACTCAGATACTACTACTGTTAACTTTTAGGTTTTTCCTTTTCTGTACATGAAATTGAAAGTTAATCTTTTTACAAAAGTTCTTTGTTATACATTTTAATATTTTGTTTTTATTATTTTTATCTTTTATTTTATGTGTATAAGTGTATTGCCTGCACTCGTGTAAGTGCACCCATGTCATGAAGTGCCCACAGAGGTCAGAAGAGGGCATTGGATCCCCTGGAATTGGAGTTATGGGTGATGGTTAGACACCATATGGATGCTGGGAACTGAACCTGCATCCTCTGTAAGAGCAGCCAGTGCTCTGAACCATTGAGCCATCTCTCCAGCCCCTGTTATTCATTTTAGCAGATTTATAGGAAAAGAAATCTGGTAAGTATAAATTCCAAGCATTTCTCTAAATTTACTTCCAACTCCTTCATTCATTCAATAAACATTACTGAATACCTATTATATGCATGTTGTGTTCTTGAGCTAAACACAGATTAGTATTATAGAATTCTTTATGAGTACATAAATATGCATATATTTTACAAGTGAGTAATTAAACATGCAGTCTATGCATTAGCTGTTTTATGATCCATCTTCCTTTTTAATATCCTCTCTCTCTTTCTCTCTCTCTCTCTCTCTCTCTCTCTCTCTCTCTCACACACACACACTTCAGACTTCTTGGTTTCTAAGGGTTACATAGCATTTGAGATGTTATCTCCTCCCCTTTTGCTTTTGAATGTTTTCCATGGGCTTAATTCCTCAAAGAAACTATCAAATCAAAGGACATAATGCTAATTCATTTGAGCAGTCTTTGAGAATCAAACACTTACAGAAGGTGGAGCAAATTATCTGTGCCTTAAGTTTCTCATGGATGTAATCAAGCAGATGGTTTTCTTCCCACTTTGGGGAGGCTGAGATACTGAAAGAGACATGTCACAAAACAAGTGCAGGGACCCTCAGAGAAGAACTTGACACCTGCTGTAGCTCAGCCAGTCTTCCTGAGAACAACAGGAATGGTGGCTGGAAGTGATGTGCTGCCACTATCTTTAAGTGATGGGTTCCACCACCTGTAAACTCTTAGAGGGTGGAGCCCTCTGTGTCCAAGCATAAAGCCAACTACCATGTTTCCATTAGATTTGGCTTTCTGTAGAAGAACCAACAACGTGTACACTCTGTGCAGTGATGCCACTAATCAGCACTGGTAAATCAGTTCTTTCTTTTGTATCTCTGCTTATCAATGATGGCCATGAATTGTCCACAAAGATGAGCCTATCTTGCAGCTGGAAGTGCCAGAAATGGGATCTACTAAGGCAACTGATACATGGGTGAGAACTTATCGTGGTGCCCTCTGAAGAATTCCCAGACAAGGTCTGCTGAGGGGAAACTCCTATTAGAGCCCTTAGATCACTTATATGGGACTGGTCACATTCCCATGACTCCTCTGAGCTTCAGATTCAGGCAGGCAGTAGTAGGACCCCCTAGGTGTAGGCACCATGGTGACACTCAGCTCAGCTTCTTTCTCACCTACCGGGGCTACCTATCCTGAGCCACTTAGGCAAAGGAAATGCAGGACAAACCAGAGGAGTTCAGCTATCCTAATTTACTTCCTCAGTCCCAAAGACAAGCTAGTAGGGATCAAGTGTCCAAACATAAGAACCAAAAGTAGAGATTTCACCCAGAGATTCCTTCATGCAATCATTCAATCAATATTTATTAAATTCTCACTATGTTCCAAGCATTATTCTAAGTGGATTCAGTGGGGGAGGGGAATCTCTGTCCTCAAAAGTTAACATTACAGAAGAAATGGAAAAAAAATGTAAACAAGTAAATAAACGAGGAAACGTTTCATATAAGTAGGCTACCTAAAGTACAAATATTGGTGCTAATGCAATTCAATGTGCTAATCTCTCTGAATCACTCAGAACTTTCTGTCAGTACTAAGTTGAATAAAAATCAAATCGTATTATTCAGTTCGATTTTACAAACTAAGCACCTGCATCCTGTGATGGGATTAAAGCTCTAAAGACTAAAAAGAGAGCCTACTTGTCCTCAAGACAATCACCTTCAAATAGGAAAGTTGGATGTGTCCAACTAATCAAATGGTTGGTGGTTGTACTGTGTATCCTCATATGAAGAAGGGAGATGTCTGTGTTTCCATTCACAGAGCTAGCACCTGTCAAGGATCTACTTCAAGCTCAGTGTATCCTGGGTCCACAGGATCAGGGCCTACCTCTGGCTTCTTGGTCCATGAGTAGCTATGCTTCCAGGGGAGAGTTAATTTTACCTTCTGCTCTTTCACACACCCATGTTCTTGTTCTCATTGGCTCTTCTCTGATTATCCCTTCTCTATGAGCTAACACAGAGTTTACCATCTCATTGCTTTTCTACTGTCCCCAGGACCACAAGACACTGGGACACCCTCCCCCTTAGTTCTTTCCTCATCTAATTGGATTGCACTTCCTGTGTTCACAAAAACTTCTAAGGCAGGAAAAATCTTTGGTATAACTTACTCATATTGAGGCCCAGAGAATTTAAGAAACTTATCCAGTGTCAAATGGCTAGCTAGTTGCTTCCTACAGGAGCCATTATTTTTTTTAAAATAAGTCTAGAGAAAGGCTTTCAAGGACATTTCATGGTCTTAAAATGTCTTGCTTGCCTACCGTTCCCACTAAAATGAAAAGCCAAGACCTTCGGTTAACCAAATAAAGGTAATCCAGAGTGCAATAAAATCACCAGGTCAGGTGCTGGGGAGATGTCTCAGTTGATAAAGTGCCATGTAAGCATGAGGACCTGAGTTTTGATCTGCAGCATTTATGTAAAAAGCCAGGTATGGTACATGCCTGTAGCTCCAGGAATGGGAAGGTGGAGACAGACATATTCCTAGCGCTTGCTGACCATCCAGCCTAACCAAATTAATGAGCTCCAGGCTGAGTGAGAGACTCTGGCTCAAAAAATAAGATGAAGGAGCTGGAGAGATGGATCATAGGTTAGGAGCACTGGCTGCTCTTACAGGGGATCTAGGTTCAATTGCCAGCACCCACATGGCAGATAACAACTTTCTATAACTCTAGTTCCAGGGAATCCAACACCCTCTTCTGACCTCTGCAGGCATTGCACAACACAGGTGCACTTATACACATGCAGGCAATACAGTCATACACATAAAATAAAAATAATAGAGAAAAATGTAGAAAAATAAGGTGGCGAGCAATTGAGTAAGATACCTGAATTTACCTCTGGCTTCCACACATGTACACTCACACACATGTATACCTGTATATATGCATGCATACACATACACACACACACACACACATACGTCATCAGTCAATCCAGAGATACAGGAGTAGAAGAGGATTTCAAGTGTTTAAGAAGTGAGTAGGCGGTGAGGAATCCAGACTAACTCCTTTGTAAAGTCTGCTGATAGGAAAAGATGATAATTAAGAAGTTGAATGGAACCAGGCACGGTGGCCCATGACTTTAATCCCAGCACTCAGAAGGCAGAGGCAGGCAGATCTCTGTGAGTTCAAGGCCAGCCTGGTCTACATAGTGAGTTCCAGAACAGCTGGAGCTACAGGGAAACCCTGTCTCAAGAAGACCAAAAAAATAGAAAAACGTTAAATGGAAATAAGAGGATTGTCATTTGATATATATGAAAGATGAACATGTTGGAGGGCAGAGGGAAAGATCCTTTACTAGAAAAGATTCAAGTTATAAGAATGAAAAATAATTCATCAAGCAAGGTTTAGAAAAAATGGAAAGAGATAAGATTAAAGCTCTAAGTGGGAACATGATTTTTTAGCTGAGTCTACCATGAACAAAATGTTTGACTCTAAACTCCGTAAGGACAAGAGCCACTTCAGGGTCTATTCACCACCATGTAGGGTTCTTGGCATGTAGTAGGAACTCTGTATACTTATTGGAGTGATAAATGAATGAATAAATTATAAAGGAAATTTCCAGTGCTAGCCTTATGTACTCAGTAGCAACAGTTTAGATCCAAATTAAAGAAGGGGGAAAAGAGGCAGGAAGGGAAGGAGGGTGAAATATAATGCAGATGTCTGCTTTGGCCTCCTTGGCCAATGTACTGGATGACGTCCAAGAAACCAAGACAAATTGTCAGTAGTGGCTGTCATATAGAGAAACTGACAGTTCTGGTGACTTCAGTGCTAATGTTAATTGGAACTGTACATTACAGCATAAAGTTATTTATCGTACTGAGTTCTGAACGCCAAGTGAAATTTATCATGCAAATCTTTATGTGAATAACAGAGTAACTGATGCCCTTGATAGAAATGTTACTCAAAAAAAATTTATATATGGGCTGGAGAGATGGCTCAGTGGTTAAGAGCATTGAGTGCTCTTGCAGAGGACCTGTGTTTGATTCCCAGTACCCACATGGCAGCTACAAACCATCCTTAATTCCAGTTCCAGGGGAATCCGAAGCCCTCTTCTGACCTCTGCGGCATTGCCTGACATGGGTGCACTCACATACATGCAGGCAACACACTCATACACATAAAATTTTTTTTAATTATGTATATGCATACTTTGATACATGAATAATATCCAAAATATTTAATGACTAAGTATGACTCAGAACCGTAGCAACAAAGCAGCTCTAAAGTAACCAATATGGTTGCATCTGCCAAAAGTATTCATAACGTGGCTGCTGCTTATATTGAAGCTCAGAGACCTAGAGTATGAAGGGGTGTGTGTGTGTGTGTGTGTGTGTGTGTGTGTGTGTGTGTGTGTGTATGTGTTCCTCAGGTGCTGTCCAATTTGTTTTTTGAAACAGTCTCTCACTGACCTGGAGCTAGGCTGGCTGGTTGGCCAGTGAACCTCAGGAAGCTTCCTGTCTCTGTCTCCCCAGAACTACAACTAATCAAGCATGCTCCATCACACCCAGGTTTTGTGTTTTTTTGGTCTTTTTGAGACGGGGTCTCCCTGTAGCCCCAGCTGTCCTGGAACTCACTATGTAGACCAGGCTGATTAAAGGTGTGAGCCACCACGCCTGGCCCACCCAGCTTTTTTATGGGTTCTGGGGATGGAACTCAGGTCTTCATGCTTACAAGACAAGCACTTGACTAACTGAGCTATTTCACCAGTCCCAGTACTGAATTTTTACTAGATAAAAGAGAGTATATAAAGCAATGTTGCATGCTACCAGAAGAACTTCTTCCACACAAAATCTTACCCCAATCCTTACTATCCATTAGAAAAGAGACTCACTGTTCCTTCAAATTTGTCCTCCAGACACTGGCAGATCCCCAAAATGGCCACTTGCCCAATCTCTGTCTTCCTTGACTCATCTGGCTCTTGAGCCGGGAGTACCTGTGTGAGACCTGACCTTCATTAATCTATGCCAGTTACCTTCACCAGCCTGTAAATATCCCCCAGTCTGCTACCCATCCCAAACATGGACCTAACAGACCAAGCTCGTAACAAGATATAACCACAGGAAAAAAAAAGTCTGAAATATTTATGTCATGGAGAAATACTGGTAGAAAACTGAGCTTCAAGAAGTAGCAGACTGGCAGTAACATTTGGAGATAAGACTCTGATCCCTTGAGTTTTCTGTGGGTCATGTATAGAGACTCCATCTCTATTTTTGAATACATCATTTTTAAATTTTTTTTATTTATTATTTTATGTGCATGCATGTATTGCCTGTATGTAGGTAAGTGCACCCAAGTCCTCCAATGCCTGTGCAGGTCAGAAGTGTCTGTTGGATCCCCTGGGACTGGAGTTACGGACAGTTGTTAGCTGCCATGTGGGTGCTGGGATTCGAACCCGGGTCTTCTGCAAGAACAACCAGTGTTCTTAACCGCTGAGCCATCTCTCCAGCCCCACCATCTCTATTTTTGAAAGACTAAAAACCATTTACACAGATAATGCACTTTTTTCATTGCTTATGAGATTAACAACTTCTCTGGGACCTACATTCTATTTTGTACTATAAACCTTGAAGTATATCTGTTCAAAGGTCTGTGAATATCCAGAGATGGGTTAGTTGGGAACTAACAGGTAATTCTAAAACAATTTTGACTTCTAGAGAACGTGGACTCATCCTGGAGGACTACAATTAACCATCATTCCACAGCATTATAGGATGAAATGAGTCCTTCCTCCTCCTCCCAGATTCATATATTGAAGCCCTAGCTTCCAGTACCTTAGCATGATTAAATTTGATAAATAAGTCCTCTAAAGAGGTGATTGGTCCAAGGTCAAACCCCAACTATGTCTGGAATATTTATAAGAATAAATTTGAGGTTAAAAAGACACCAAGAATGTATATTGCACAAAGCAAAGGCCTTAATCTCTTCTGCAACTAGGAGGAACCCTCGGCTAGTTTCCCAGCTCGATCTGGCAGCTGAGGTAGGGTAAGAGGCAAAGAAAGACTGACACATAAATGTGTAACATGGAGGGTGGAGGATAATTGAGAGATAGCAAATTGGGGTGTGGCTAATATCAGGGTAAAGGAACAAGAGAGGCAGAATTGAGGTAACCAAATAGATGTAGAGGTGTAGAACTAGAGCAGGTTTGAGAGAGAGGTGGGAAAACAACATCCCTGGAGCCACTACCTGAGGTTCCAGAATGTGGCACACAGGGCCTTAGAGGAAGAAAATATTTTGGACAATGCATCAATCCTGAAAGGTCACTGTGAAGGTTGTTGACCACAGGCCAACAAGATGGTCTTTTAGAAAAATGAATTAAGCAGCACTGTAGGACTTACATATCAACAATGCATATCCAGACATGATTTGAAAGTTAAGAAAATGTTTTTGAAAATACTTACTTTGATTTATCTTTGTTCCCCATAATGCCTAGCAGGCAGTGCTTATTCAATAAATGTTAAGTATGAAGCAAATGCCTTCTGAAAAAGTAAACTTCCTTTGGCACTGCCTCCACCTTCTGCATCTGCTCATCCCAGCTCAATATTAGTATTACTTAATATTTAATATTTTTAATATTCCTGGGATTAAAAAGTTATTGGCCACCCACTGATCAATGTCAACCTCCATGTTAGGGGTAGAAAGTAGAGTTCTGTTATTGACAAGCCCATTAAAACCACATATTAGCTGGTCAATGGTGGCCCATGCCTGTAATTCCAGCACTTGAGAGGCAGTTGCAGGCAGATTTCTATGAAATCGAGGCCAGCCTGGTCTACACACTGAGTTCCAGGCCAACTGGGGCTACAGAGAAATTCTGTCTCAAAAACAAAACAAAACAAAAAATACCCCCACATATTAGATGTATAGGGATGACCCTCAAGGAAGGAATTCTTGGCTGACAAAAAATAATGAGGCTCTTCCCCGTGAACAAGTGATTACACAGTAGGGTCCTTGCACCTCTGAGCAGTCTACACATTACAATTAATATTAGTCATTGTAGAAACCAAATCCTATAATAATGATAAATCTATGAAATGAAACTTATCTATAAGAGCTTAATTTCCTAGAATTTTTTATTTTTTTAGCATGTCTAAATGATCTGGAACAATTAAAAATTAGATTATTGTAGCCAGGCATGGTGGTACACGCCTTTAATCCCAGCACTTGAGAGGCAGAGGCAGGCAGATCTCTGTGAGTTCAAGGCCAGCCTGGTCTACATATCAAGTTCCAGGCCAGCTAGGGCTACAGGGAGACCCTGTCTCAAAAAAGACCAAAAAAAAAATTAGATTATTGTATAAAATACTACACTGCAGAATTTAGGATACATAGAGAAAAGTACATATATCACAAGCGTTCAAGTCAAAAAGTTTTCACAAAGTGAATAATATGTGTAACTACAATCCAGACTAAGAAGTTGAATAAAACCAGTGGCTCAGCAGGTCTGCTATGCCCAATTCCATGCATTTCCTGCCAGCAAAGGTAACCACTAAACTAACTCCAGCTTTACATAAGCTGAATGACATAGCATGTGCTCTTTTGTGTCTGGGGTCTTTCATTCAGTATTACACTTTTTGAGACTCATCCATGATGCTCAAGGAGTTTCTCCATTCCCGTTGCTGTGTAGTTTTATGAGCACAGCACTATTTATCCATTTCACTGTTGATGGGCATGTTTTCCAGATTTGAACCAATAGTGGTGCTGTGAGCATTCTCTTACATATATCTTCTTGTGGATGTGTGTACCTGTTTCTACTGGGCATCCCTCAAGCAATGGAATCACTAGTTCAGAGTGTATATATAAATCCAGCTTCCCTAAATAGTATAAGCTATCAACAATGACTGTACAGATTTACAATTTAGGTAGGTGTGCAGTGCCTTGTTGTGGTGTTCATGTATATTCCTTAGATGACTAATAAAGTTGCTCATCTTTTCTTATGTGCTAGTAGGCCACTGGAAACCCTGCTTTCTGAGGTGCCTGTCAGAATCTTTTGCCCATTTCTTTATTGCTTTCTCTCTCTTTTTCTTTTCCTTATTGATGCATGGGGATTCTTTATATGTTCTAGACATGATATTCTCTCTCCTTCTCTCTCTCTCTCTCTCTCTCTCTCTGATATATGTATTACAACCATCTTCTTCCTTTTGTGTTTTCCTTTTTTATTCTCTTAGTTATTTCATTTAATGAATATATTCTTATTTTTAATGGTTTCCAATTAATAGACTTTTCCTTTATGGTTATCAATTTTAATGTATTGTTTTAAGAATCTTTGGCAGAGAAATTTTATACATGCAAAAGCAGTGGTCAATTCATAGAAAACTAAAATTAAATAATAGCAGTTACTAACTCTAATGAGCCAGAAACAAAACAAAATCATAGTACAGCACTTGGTTCAATGATAATGGTCATCTAGATATATAGTCATCATAATATTATCACTGACTATTGGTTTATCTGAAAATTATCATGACTTTTGAGGTCTCTGAGGGAGTCCAATGACTAGCAACAACCTTCCCAAACTTGAGTCTGAACAAATGAGAAAATAATCAAAAAATTGATGGCAAAATATTAGAATGGTGCCTTATAATAATTGATAGAATGCACATTAGTTGGTACAGCATCAAGTCCTTGCAAAATAAGATGGTTAGTTCAAATCAGACTTGGGTAGAATGAACCCCTCATATGGGCAATACTGGATAAGTGTCAGTGCTCTCCATGTGGGCCTCTGTGGTGCCCATTCCGCTTTCAGGACCACCTTCAGGCCAGCAGATGATTTTTTTCATCCAAAGCCACTCGAATTTTAAAGTTGTTACCAGAAAGTAGATTAGTTTAAATAGAAAGAAACTTTACCTTTAATTCTTTTGATTAAAAAGAAAACTACCCCAGGTGGGCATTCACATAGTAGAATTTTAAAAGATATAGTTAGCTGTATAAACAGAAATTCCTAAATGTGAAAATGCTCAAACACAGGTTAGTTAGATTCTTGAGCATGTAACCACTCAAGTGGTATGTTCCTCATCAGTGGAGGCAATTCTGTGTTTTTCCACATGTGGCTTCCAAGATTGTGTTGGTAATGTCATCAGACAGAAACATGTGTGAGGAACATCCCTAGACAATGACACTCATCATTTCCACAGATTGGAGATGTAACTGCAAAGGAAATGGGGAAATGTGGTCTAGGAGGCTGCAGTTTTGACCAACAGTCATCAACCTCTGCTATGGAGGCAGGTTCATTTGGGCAGGAATTACCTCTGTTTACATTTCCTCTTGGACTTAACATGTAGTAGGAGCTCCAAAACTGTTTGTTGGAGCTGAGGAGATGGTTTAGTCAGTAAAGTACTTGTTGCACAAGTATGAGGACCTGAGTTTGGATGTCCAGAACCCATGAAAAATATCTGGTGTAGTGGCATGTGTCTGTAATCCCAGTGTTAGGGAGGCAGAAATTGGCAGATCTCCAGAGCTTGCTGGTCATCCTGTCTAGTGGAATTGGCAAGCCCCAGGATCAGTGAAAGACCGTCTCAAAAAAACAAGGTGGAGAACAACAGAGAAAGATACCTAATGTCCACCTCTGGCTCACACACACACGCACACATGCGCACACACACAGAGTTTATTGAATAAATATCAGAAAAACCTAACTCCTAATTAGACCTCTGCCAATTCCTAATTGTATAAATTTAGGCAAGTTACTTACATTTCTTGAGCCTGTATCTCATCATGTATTAAAATATGGTTGTGAGCCAGGTGTGGTGGTGCTTGCCTTTAATCCCAGCACTCGGGAGGCAGAGGTAGGTGGATCTCTGTGAGTTCAAGGCCAGCCTGGTCTACATAGCAAGTTCCAGGACAGCTGGGGCTACAGGGAGACCTTGTCTCAAAAAAGACAAAAAAAAATTTTTATATATATATATGGTTGTGATCTCTCTCTCTCTCTCCCTGTGTGTGTGTGTGTGTGTGTGTGTGTTTATTTTGTTTTTCAATTATGCGTTCTTAGGACTGAGCAATGCAGTTCAGTGAGTGATAGAGCAGTTGCTTATCATGTGCGATACCCTTTGTATCAGCCCTAGGACCTCAAAACTTCATGAATTCCTACAGGACTACAGTCATTCAAGTAGCTGCTGGAGTTTACTATTTCCCTGTTTCCTAGCTTTGGTGCTCTGGGTTGAAGTCTTGGCAAATTTTAGACTGATGCTGCAACAGCTCCATGCCTTCATGTTTCTGGGTCACTGTGCTTTCTGCTTTTCTGTCCCTCCAGAGCACCACAGGCTGCCTTCAACCACATAAGCTGCCCAGCAACGGTGTCTCAGTCATGTCATACAACTTTCTTAATAGCTTTTGAGTTGGTTTGTTTAGTTCTCCTCCTGCTCAATCTCCCTAAACTAAGGCAGAATTCTACAAACACTGTAGTAACATGGTAGCCCCCAGGCATTCACCATAGCCCTCCAAATTGTACACAAACTTGCCCCTTTGTTCTTAGAATGAGTTTTTTTTTTCCTCAGGGCCCTCTTGATTTTCCAAGAAGGCAGATCCTTCTTGAAGCTTCCAAACATTTCTAAAGAGGTCAGAGTCCTGAGCTAAATCCAGGCAGCCAAGTTGAGATTCCCTGAATCCCCCCTCCACTCTTTTGTGTTTTGCAGGGCTGATGTTGACATTCAATAGAATAAAACAGGTAAAATGCCAGAATTGTTTGGGCACATTAATAAAATATACAGTAAGTGTTGGTTCCTTTCAAATTCCTTGGGCTACTTCTGATATCACTCAAGTTGGTAGACATATCATCTATTTTCCTGAAAGGAGTCCCCTGGGTTGGTGGACATATCCCCTTTAATTTTGGACAGATAGCTTAGATGCATTACTTTGATAACTAGAGCAAGGTCAATATTTTCAGGACTTGGTGAGCTTGAGCTTTCCAAAAAAGGGAAGTTGTATAGTCTACAGAGGAGTGATACCATGAAAGCAACATTTACACATTATTTTTCCAATTATACATGATATTTACTATTCACTGGTGAGAGTTACTGTGGTGCTGTCAGTTGGTCCTATAGCTGCTGTAAAAACCCCACAAGTGTCCTGATGTGAAGCCAATGTTAGACTTTGAAATGCACATGGAAAAGAGGGAAGAAAACATGAAAAAGAGATAACATGCAAAATAGTCCAACAAATGTCTTTTGTATGAATTAAAGCAGGAAAGAATAGAAACATGGGAAGAAAGAGGAGCTTGTGGTGACTAAAAAGTTAGTAGATGCAGAACTAGACAGGAAGGTCATTCTTTAACTGCTTTGATAATGGCAAGTGTGAGACATTGTAGAAGACAACTCAGGAGAACATTTGGGCTCGTTAGACACAGAACATGATAGTGAAGGGGAGACAGGAACCACTATGATGTTCCAAACTTGAGATACAGGAGCATGATCACAAGCTTAAAGTACTGGGATGAGGATTAGAAGACCTATCTCTATCACTTTGAGCAAGTCTCTTGTCCCCTTTGGCTCAGCTTCCTCTCTTGTAAAGCCTCTACTTAACTCCATAGTGTTTTCCTCAAGCACACATAAGATGATCCACAAGAAAGTACAGAACACTTTGCCCAGTGCTGAATGAGAGAAAGGGCAGCAGGTTCACCAACTCCTCATGGCTGTCACTGTCAGAGGGAAGCTGGAAAGGGAATACAGTTTGCAGAAGGAGACAGGAAAATTTATTGTAAACACACCAAAAGGCTGGTCTGATATCAAGTGGAGATAATAGATAACTAGCCAATCTGAGGAAAGGAAATAAGGATTACAGGAGTCAGGACCATGACATATATTAAGAAAACATCCCGCCGGGTTTGGTGGTGCACTTTTTAATGCCAGCACTTGGGAGGCAGAGGCAGGCGGATCTTTGTGAGTTCAGGGCCAGCCTGGTCTACATAGTGAGTTCCAGGACATCTCGGGCTACAGGGAGACCCTGTCTCAAAAAGACAAAAAAAAAAAATGCTGAGCAAAGGCCATTTACTCATTGGATATAACTACAAATAAAACAGTGATAGGAGATTTGTGTATATTTCCAAATGGAAATCTGTAAACTAGTTTCTTATAAAAAAAGTTTTTTTTATAAAAAAGTTTCTTGTAAAAACTGATGTAGCAATGGGGTGTGGTGGTGCACGCCTTTAATCCCAGCACTGGGGAAGCAGAGGCACTCAGATCTCTGTGAGATCAGGCCAGCCTGGTCTACACAATGAGTTCCAGGCCAGCTGGGGCTACAGGCAGACCCTGTCTCAAAAAGCAAGCAAGCAAGCAAACAAACAAACAAAAACAAAACAAAAAGCTAAGGCAGCTAGGCATAGTAGCACATATCTGTAATTCCAGCATTTAGGAAGCTGAAGCAGAAGGATGGTGGTTAGAGGAGCGCATGAGCTACATAGAAAGTTCAAGGACAGCCTGAAACATAGAGAGACTCTGCCTCAATAAATCAGGAGGTGGGGATGTACCTCATTGGTAGAGTACCTGCCCAGAAGCATGAGGTACTAGATTTGAGGCAAAAGGTAGTGACAAAAGATACCTCATTCTGAGGATTTTTTGCTGAGAAAATAACCCTTTGTGAAACAAATTATTTTGTATGTACAAAAAGGAGAATTTTCAGGGCCGGAAAGCTGATGGCTCAGCAGTTAAAAGCACTGACTACTCTTGCAGAGGACCCGGGTTTGGGTCCCAGCACCCACACGGTGGGTAACAATCATCTGTAACTCCAGTTTCAGGGGATCCGATGCCCCGTTGTGACCTCTGCAGGCACTGTATGACACAAGTGCATTTACATACATGCAGGAAATACACTCATATACACAAAATAACTTTTTTTTTAGAAAAAGAGAGAGGGAATTCCTATAATGGGTATTCCAGTAGAGTCTTTGGGATAAAGTAAATGGTGTTCCAATGTATTAAATGAGCCAAGAAATTATTTGTACAATGTATCACTTTTATAAATCTGTACTGTCATCTAGTAGGACTCTTTGCATCAAAATAACGGTGCCTGTCGAACCTGAACTTCAACTCCAGATCCCACTTTTCACCTTCTCTCCCTACATCTTCTTGATATGCTCTCTGGAGATGCTTCACCTCATTTCTTTTCAAAATTAATTAAACATGATAATGATGATTGAAGAAGGAGGGTGCCCCAGGGCTGGGCCATTCTGTACAGACAGGTGAACTGGGGAAGTCAAGAACCATTCCTTGGATTTTTGGACTAAGAAACACGATAGTCATAGCTGAAGTGGAAGGAATGATAAATTGCCAACTGAAGTTTAAAAAATGGGAAAAAAAGAATAAAGCAGAAAGTTATCAGTAGGAAAGGAAAAATGAGGTGTTGAAAGAAGCCAAGAAGCCACAGGCCAAAAAGATGTGCCAAGGAGATGGCCTTCCAGGTTGTTTCAGGGTGTGCACATACTTATCCTAATGTACATCTTTCCCATAGGTATAGTATCCAACAATAGCTACCGTTTCCTAAGTACTTCCTGGGATCCAGGTTCTGTGTTACCGGGGCTCTTTCTTTTTAATTCCCACCAGGTCTCTGTGAAGCAAGCATTATGGTCACCTCCACTGGTTGATGAGAAATCCAAGACCAAAAGAGGTAGTAATTGGTTCAAGCTTACAAACCACTGTGGAACGGCAGATTAAAGACTCCAACCCATGCTCTGAACACTGTATTGGTCTTCCCCAATAATTAGAATACACTGTCTAGGAAAGTGTGTCTATTCAGAAGCCATAAGATAGATCTTTGTCTCTTTCCACCAGTTTGAAATATTGAAATGAATCCTTCCTATTGGTTTATGTCAGAAGAAAAAAAATCACCTATCAGATTAGACTTTTTAAAATTATATTTTTACAATTCTTTAATGGACATCATAGGGAATATGCCTGTCCTGGGCTCTTTCCTTCTTAGGAAGGAAAAGATAGGCAGAATACAGGAGCTGTGGGATTAGGACATAGGAGAAAAGATTAGAGAGTCACTTTTAGAGAAGGGTTTACTTTAAAAATAGGTGAAGAGAAAGGCCAGCAAGAAAGGACAGTTGCAAGAGATATTGATGGGTGGAGGGTCAGAGGATATCAACTTGGAATTTCAAGAGGCTGAGTGGAATGTGACCCATCCTGTATTGGGAGGGTGAGGTCCCAAGTATGTTGGGAAAATAGGACCGAGTTTCTCTTTGAGCCAGGTGAGCTAACAACAGGGCCTTCATGTAGAGTAGGGGGTGGGTAAATGTTACTAAAACAAAATAAGAAATGATTTGTTAATCAGCCCTTAATAGGTTGTTAGATCAGTTTACAAACTAGTATTATTTCAGAGAGTGCATAATTGAGTATTCCCACACACTGCAGTAACTGGTTTTACATGCTTCCTCCTTGCCCATGCAAATTGGAATAAAAGACAATAACGTAGTAGGAACCTATACAAAAGAAAAAGGAAAGTAGGTCTGCGTCTCAAGGACATGGCCAACATTTTTGTAAGCTTCCTTTTGATAAACTTTAAACTCCCTAACATTGTCAGCTATCACCACAGGGAAAGATTTCAATGAAATCAATTTAGACAGTCATAAAAGTGTGTGTGTGTGTGTGTGTGTGTGTGTGTGTAGTTTTTTGAGACAGGGTCTCCCTGTAGTCCCAGCTGGCCTAGAACTTGCTATGTTGGCCACACTGGCCTTAATCTCACACAGATCCTGCCTCTACCTCCTGAATGAATACTGGGATTAAAGGCATCACCCACCACGCCCGGTTCATAAACCTTTTTTTCTTCTTTTATTGAAGTTTTGTGATTTTCATACAAGATAATTTGATGGTGTTTAGATCCTTTCCCCTATCCTCACTTCCCCCTGTTGCCCACTGCCCAATTTAAAGTACTCTATTACATATATAATAAGGCCTATAGAGTCTAATTTGTGTTTCCAAGTGTACTTTGGTGTGGGTCCATCCACTGGAGCCTGGTCCCACCCTTGAAAGAGACTGACTCTGCCCCTCCCAGCAGCCATCTGTTGCCACAGTTTCCTTAGGTGGTGTTGAAGTTTCTTACCCACTTCCACATGTCTATGCTAGGATTATTTTTTTTCTGGTTTGAGCTTGCATGGGATTTGTGCATGTTGTCACCATTGCTGTGAGTTTAACTGACCAGCTGTCTGGAAAATTCAGTTTCCTTGTAGTCATCCACCACCTCTGGCTCTTAACAATATTTTTACTCCCTCTTCCACAATGATCCCTCAGCTTTGGGAGGTAGAAGTTTGATATAAGAGTCCTATTCAAGGATAAGCACTCTACAGCCTCTTGTTCTCTACACATAAGCCAGTTGTGGGATTCTGTGTTAATCATCATCTGCTGTATAAGGAAACTTCTCTGGTAAGAGTTGTGAGATGCATTAATCTAAGTATAACAATAAGTCATTGAGTCAGTTTAATATGGTAACTATTTAGTAGAAAACTAGTATTAGGCTCTCCCCGTGTCCTGTGACCTGTCTAACCATAGGTCCCTAATATCAGTGTCAGGTATGCGCTTCATCCTAGGAAGAAGACCTTAAATCCAATTAAAGAGTGGTTGTTACTCCCATAATATTTGTGCCACTATTGCACCAATGGGCATATCTTGTCAGGCTAGGTGCCATTGTAGTTCACAGGATTCACAGCTGGCTAAAGTTGATGATTATTTTTTTCTTCCAGTAGCATGCATAGCACGTTTCAGCACTATGAACATTAGATATGAGGCTAGTAGAGATGAGGCTCTGAAATCAGCATCAGCTTGATTGCTCCTTGTTTGTTCTATAGCTCATGTATGTGGTGTTTTCAGGATTAAGGTCTTACCATCCAGCTCTGGTGGGTAACCAGTTCCAGGACCTTTGACACCTTCTTCTTGCCTCCGTGGGCATTGTATGACATGGGTACACCTACATATATGCAAGCAATACACTCATACACATGAAATAAAAAATAATACAATATTTTTAAAGGAGTCCATACCTGGCATTGAGACTTTTTGTCTCTTTCATTAACCTATGATGTCTATAAAGGGCAATGCTACGCTGCTGTAGGGTAAGTCCTTTTAATCTATTTTTGTGATGTGTATGTACTTTAAGAAGCTTCTATAGTGATAGCTTTCCATATGGTGTTTTCTAAGGGCCTATAGTTTTACTTATCCCTCCCCTATTCCCTCTTGTGCTCTGCCCTCCCCTTCCCAACCCATTTAACCTTTCCCAGTCTAATGTTCCCCTTTCCCCCTTCATATCACTGCTTTCTACCACCTCTCCCAGGAAGCCTTCACCACCCACCTACCCATGGTCATTTATTAGTTTCTTGACCTCTCTGGATTTTCAAATTGAAACATGCACACCTCAGATTTCAAATCTATCATCCAGCTATGAGAGAACATGTGATGTTTGTTTTTCTGAGTCTGGGTTACCTGACTCAGGGTGACTGTTTCCAGTTCCATCTATTTACCTGTGAATTTCATAAATTTTGTTTTTGTAAGAGCTGAATAATATTTTGTTATATATATATATCACATCTTCATTATCCATTCATCACTTCATGGACATCTAGGTTGTTTCCAGTTTCAAGTAAGATTACTTGTTGGCCAGTGTGGTGGCGCATGCCTTTAATCCCAGCACTTGGGAGGCAGAGGCAGGCAGATCTCTGTGAGTTCAAGGCCAGCCTGGTCTACATAGTGAGTTCCAGGCCACCTGGGGCTAGAGGGAGACCCTGTCTCAAAAAGACAAGAAAAAAAAAAGATTATTTACTAGCAAAAATAATTTCAATTGTAGACATACATATATGTATATTGAATTAAATGTATTTTTTTACTGTACCCTTCTCTTTTCACCTCCCTCTTGAGATATTTTCTGCATTTATCCAGCTTTGCTTTCTTTAGTTCACATAATGAAAAATGGAAGTCCTCTTTACTTTTCAAATTCAAAAGTATATTCTATTAGTCAATGTGTTTCTTCAGTCTCCCTGCTCTGAGCCTAAGGACAGAGCGTGGGGACAGATGGCTACATACTGAGTTTCAGACAAGCCAGAGCTACATGAGAGAACCTGTCTCAAAACCAAAACAAAATTAAATAAATAATAAATAAACAAATAAACAAAACAAATAGTCACATTCTTCCTGAAGGTCACATGCACTTGGCAACAGAGGAACAATATGGCTCCTGCCAGCAATACTTGTAAAAATTTCAAAGACACCGCAGAGCAAGAATTTATGAATTTTTAGAAGACACCTCAATATCAAAAGATAATGATGAAGTTTAAACTATTTTTTTTAACATTGAAACTAGGGCAGGGGGCTGGATAGATGGCTCAGTGGTTAAGAGCACTGACTGTTCTTGCAAAAAACTCAGGTTCGAATCCCAGCACCCACATGGCAGCTAACAATCATCCATAACTCCAGTTCCAGGGGATCCAATGCCCTCTTCTGTCCTCTGCAGGCACTGCATGACATGGGTGCACTTACATACACACAGGCAATACACTCATACACATAAATAAAAATCAATAAATTTTTTTAAAAACATTGAAACTAGGAATAATTGGATCTGATGTGGGAGAAAACAATACACAGAAGCAAAATACAAAGGGTCTTTGGGAAGAATAAGGACAGCTGGAAACAAGACTAAAGTAAAGTAGGTTTTTAAAAGGCATTAAAGTCTACAGGAAGAGAAGGCTCAGAAGCCACATAGTTCAGGTAGTATTCAGTTCAGCCCAAGACTGGAAAAAGAAGGTAGGCATAAAGCTGCTTTTAATGGAAAGGGGATATGTGTGTGTGTGTGTATATATATATATAATATGCCTGAACTTTGCTCTTGGACAACCAAGTATCCAAGGACCCACACTTGCTTTAGTGATCTGAGAGCCAGGACTAATCTCAGAGATGAGGCAAGATTGGCCTGTGGGTGTAATTGATGGAGCCAAGGGAAAGACAGCATCCACGGGCAAAGCTGGCAGTATGCCAACTAGAGAGCGAGTTCCATGGAAGAATGGGGCCAAAGGATCTGGGCAAAGAGCAGAAATAGCCAGGTTCTAGGCAAAGGAACAGGAACAGGAGCTTCCAGGACAGAGCAAGCAATTTTGAATGACAGGTGGGAGGTAGAGCCTCAGTGTTTCCCAGGGCACCAGAGTATCATCAGAAAGGATTTTTTAATGAAGCTGTTTAGGATGATAAGCTGGTTTTACATTAATGAGTGGAACAATCACTTCTTGGATTAAGTATAAATGAATGAAAACAAATCTTTAACCTCAGCAAGAAGAAATCGCAAAAACAATAACAAAAGTAATAGTAGCAGCCAGACATGGAAGTACACATCTGTAATCCCAGCATTTGGGGGGGAAAGGATCTGGAGTTTGGACCAGCTTGGGCTACACAGCATGATCCTGTTTCAAAAATAAATAAAATGTCTGTGGGGCTGGAGAGATGGCTCAGTGATTAAGAGCATGTGTTCCTCTTGCAGAGGACTCAAGTTGGGTTCCGCAGCGTCTATGCTGGATAGCTTACAACCACCTAGAACTTTAGCTTCAAGGGGAACTGATACCTCTGGCCACTGGGGCCCCTGCATACATGTGCACAAACCCATACACAGATGCACACATACATGTAATTTTAAAATAAAATAAACCTTTAAAAAATAGGTGTGTAGACACCCTTCCAAATTCATCGCTCCAACCCAAACCTCTCTTGTGAGATTCAGACCGATGCAACCAAACACAACTCAAACCTAACAAAGCCAAACTAAAATTCTTTTTGATCCTGTCCTTGTCTGAATAGCACCATCAGATGCTCAGGGTGACAGTTTAGATTTTTGACTCCCAACATCAAATCCAAAGACTTTTAGAATAAAACTCAAAAGGTCTTTCCATTGCCATAGCCAATCCTCATGAAGTCCTTTTATCCTGCCTTGGAACTAATCTGGGACCTCCACAAAACTCCATCTTCCCCTTCTTTCTGGCCTCTCTCTTCCTCCCTGCTGCTCCTCCTGCTTTTTCCATATTTTCCCACCCCTGTTTGATTATGCTTTTTTTTTTTTCCAATTTTTCTAAAGACCAGGACTTAATCGCCTATTGGGAATGTGTTTCTCTGGTTGTGCCTCAGCTTTCTTCCTCACAAAAGGCTTTCTTTTTCTACCAGCCCCTAACCCGAGGACCCAGGGTAAGAAATTTCTAAGTTCACTTAAGCTTTAGTAGAATTCAGGTTTGCTCAGAACTATACAAAGCAGTTCAGTGAGCCATGAGCCAATTAAACCAGTACTTTAAGCGCAAGCGTGCATGTCTCTCTCTCTCTCTCTCTCTCTCTCTCTCTCTCTCTCTCTGTGTGTGTGTGTGTGTGTGTGTGTGTGTGTGTGTCTTAAAGGCATCTAAATCTAAAGGTATGGCTTTTATGGAAAAAATATTTGCCCTTTTGTGCTGAGGCAGGTTGGAAGAATCTAGAATGATCTTGAAGATAAGGCGACAAACGTGGGAGCTGGGTCTCTGCATTCGCTCATTCTGCTTCTCTCTTGCTTTGCAGCTGCTTCGCTCGCTCGCCCTCTCGCTTTCCCTTCCCACTCACAGTAGCACCACCATCTGCAGCCAGACAGTTGGGTTATCAGCCAACAGGGCATTTCCATGAAGTAGTGCAGTCCATAAAACGCAGAATGATAAAAGAGTCAAACTCAAGTAGTGTTTTTCTTTTCCTCTCTGATCCACCTACTTTGGGGTTCATATCTAAACCTCAGAAATATTCAGAAAGCTGGGCAGCAGTATGGAAAGGACAGTGCAGGGAGGAGATCAGAGTGGGGACAGATGCCCAGGATATGTTTGTCAGAGCAGGTGAAGAGCAATGTAACGTTCTAACTTTTCTGAAGGAAGAAGAAGATTTAAAATTAGGAAGCAATCTTTCATGGAAGATAATAGTTAAAACCCCATTTCAAATGCAGCTTTCAGGTAGAACTCTTGCCTGCTTGCCCACATTTTAGGCCATCTACTGTTGTCCTGTTGATACTGTTTTATTTTAGAATCCCCAACCATTTGGTACAGTGACTAACATTTAGTAGACTCTCAATAAAACCTTGTTATATAATTACTCTGGCATCCCAGTGCCCCATCTTCTCCCTGACTTTTATATTTTATAATCTTTTTCTTTTGACTAATTCTGTCCTTAGAATGCAATGTGGCCACTCAAACTAATCCAGACAGCCTGGTAAGACTGGGGCTCAGAGGCCTCAAATGAGAAACACAGAATGCCAGCCCTGCATATAGTGCTTATTATTCTTCAGGCTGTTTTTCCATGGTGTGTCCACACCTCTGAAGGAAGAATAGCAGAACAGACACTGCTTCTCTGAGAGAGAAGACATGGAAAACCAGAGAGGCAGAGTAGCTTGCCCAGATTCTCTCTGTTCTGCAGTGGTAGGGTCAGAAGTCTCAAGGAATTTTGGAAGGAGACTGAAGTAGCCAGAGTTCAGTCAGGTCACTTACACATCCCTTGGGCAATGTATGGAGTCTCTGTGGGCCCCATCTTCCTCTGTAACAGTGAATAATAATGTCTTCCTCACAGGATTATTTTATTCTAGGACTGAATATCAATAGGTTGATATAGGAAAGTGTGTACACAGTAGGTAAAAGCTTCCTTCTTCTAGCCCCCAGACTGGACACAGCAGAGACAATTTTATGAAGATGATAAAACTTTCTATTTTTCTTCAAGACAATTTAGATTACATGCATAATAAATCAGTCCTTATAGTAATTTTAATTTAAATGACATTTCAACAATGTTAATTCTTATGTCTGGCATATATTATCTGATAAATACACACACACACACACACGCATGCACAGACACACCTTTCCCTCCTGATTACCCAGTCTTGAGTGTCAGCCTGCAGAGAGGAGCAGCTAGGGACCCAGGAAACCAGGGCAAAGAAGCTCCTGAGATCAGATGGGTTCTGAGACAGTTTCCCCTTCCCTCAGGCTGAGATATTCTGCCATCTGTTTTGATTAAACCTTTCAAAATTCAACTTGTGTTTTTCCTTCCATTCCTTTGAAATCTCTTTTAATTCAAGAATCTTTAGGCTTTCTTCTTTCCCTTAACCACCATCTGGTGCTTCTATTAAAAAAAAGAAGGAGAAAAAGAAAACACATACAACAAACACTTTGAGTTCCTTGGAAGAAAGGTATAATGATGAGGCTAATTTATTCCCATAGTGAGGCCCATTACTATTTCCATGGCAACAGACTGTGATGTTCTGAACATGGGACTCTGTGATCATCATAAGAACAGAATGGCAAAAGGCCCTGTTCAGACTCTTTGTCCTTATGGATTCTTTGGGTAGTCACCCTAGGTGGCTCCCAAGTACCTACAGGATTAAGTCCAAAGGTCTTAGCATGGTATTCAAGGTCCTTCTTGATCTGGTCCAGTCACCCCAGGTTTTTGTCTGCCAGTGTCAGGGCCTATAGGTCTCTGGTCATTTTCTCCCTCTTCTGATCTGGACTTATCTGTCCTAAATCTTCATGTCTCTGAGCTCTTGCCTTTCCTGTTTCCTCTTCCTACAATGTGTTCCCTTTACTTCTCCCTCCTTTTTCTTATCCTAATAAAAATCTCCCTTTAACTAAAGATTTAACTGCAATGTCACTTCCTCTACAGACTCTTCCATGGTTCACAAGAAAAACCGAAACTCTTTTCTGTACTCCCAGCATTTTGTTCAAAATAGATAGAATGACACCTAAGATTTTGGATCATAGTTGGCTTAGAGTTCCTTTCTATGAATTCTGATTCATTGTTCCTAGGATATGTGCCTGTTTCATTTTAGTAGACCAATTACTTTGCATGATTTCTTGGTGACTCTGAAGCAGAAGTGGACAGGAATCTTCATCCCATTTTACTGTAAAGAACCCCAAGAGTTGTAAGTGATTTTATGAGTAGAAAGTGGTAAAGCCAGAGTTACATTGATAGGATGGAAAGAAGGTAAACTTTGGAGTAATGTTATTTGACTTCCAGTTATGAAACCTCTCTAACCTTCCCTTTTTCCACCTGTAAAATGATAAAAAATCAAAGGAAGTCATATACAGTAAGGTGCTTGGAACATACTAGATATTCAAGTTTTCTTTTTCCTTCTCTTTCAAATTCTTTCTAGCAATATCTAGAAACAAAAATTTCCTTCCATTTTTGATGCTCCAGTTTTTATATGATGCTGAAACTCATATGGTCAAGCAAATAAATGTTTGCAGCCTCTACCAGAGAAAATTTTCACCTTAATTCCCCTAACTGTAATCTAGTTTAATAAAAGAAGCTACGAGACAGAGCTGTTGTAAAAATTAAATGAAGCAATGTGTGAATGCATGAAACTCTTTAGCACAGTGCTGAGGACATGGTAAGCACTCAGGATGTTGCAATTATATTATCCTCATCCTCATTATCATTATTATTATCATTATTTTTGCATGACAGAACAGTAGGCCCTGTGAGAATTACAACAATTAGCAAGACACTCTCGTGACTCTGTCCTCACAATTTCCTTACCACAGCCTGCCTCTTGGCTACCATCATCTATGCAGGCATTTCCTTCTGCATGATTGTACGCTTGAGATGGGGCTTCTGTGTCTCATCTATTGAGTTGCCCTAAAACAAAACTTTGCAGAAGAGAGAATCTGGTCAAAAGAATGCTGAATGATGTTTTCTCCATTAAAGGGGAACTCATACTAAAATAAAACTCAATTAGGCTCTGTCATCAAGATGATAATCTTCAGTGGTGGAGTGTTGGCTAGGAGAGCCGTTTGTGAAGGTTGTATATATCTATAGATGATAGACTACTGAGCAGAGCTTTTTGGTGGTACTAGGGATTAAACTCAGAGCCTTGTCTATGCTAGGCAAGCATTCAACCACTGAGCTATAATCCCTATCCTTGAACAGATCTTTGACTACTTACTTTCATGTGTTGCTCTCCTCCTTTCTCTCCTCGTTCCTCCCTCCTTTTGCTTCTCTCCCTCCTGCTTCTCCTCTTCTTCCTCTTCCTCCTTCTCTTCCCCTTCCTCCTCATTCTCCTTTTTTGGCCATTATTGGTTTTTTTGAGGCAATGTGTGTGGTCCCATGTATCCCAGACTGACCTCGAACCCATTACATAGCTAGGCCTGTCTTTGAACTTCTGATTTTTCCTGCCTATACCTCCCAAGTGCTGGGATTACAAGTGTGAGTCATCATAATCTTTCCTCATAGAGGATAGAAAATTCCCAGATTTGGAAACAGACTCCATTCCTGATCTCTGGAAGATGGAGGATAGAGTCTAAAGAAATTGTGTCTGCTAGGTATATGAAACTGTAAGCCATAAACCTGTAGGTGGCATCTGAAGTTATGGGATAAAATATGATCCCATATATGGAAAGCCAGTGGGAGAGGGGCTGGCTGAAGACTGAGCCCAGAGCCAGAGGTCAAGAAGACAAGGAAAAACCAAGAAAGGACATTAAAACAGAGCAACTACTGAGAAAGAGGGACCATATCAATGCCAGGTCAAGGAAAACCAAAGCTGAAAGGAGTGACCAATTCTACTGTGTCTAATTCGGTAAGTCGAGGACTGAGAGTGTCTAAATTAAGGACTTAACATGGAGACAATGGGTGTTTTTGTCAAGAGCAGTTTTCTCACATTGGTGAAGGTGGAAGGCTGACTGGAGTAGATTTGAAAGAAAAGATGGAGGACACAGGATAGGGAAAGGTGTAGGGACAATAAATATCAAATTTTCCCAGACTTTTGTTGTTAAAAAAAAAAAAAAGAAAGAAGGCAGGTGTGGTGGCACACACCTTTAATCCCAGCACTTGGGAGGCAGAGGCAGGTGGACCTTTGTGAGTTCAAGGCCAGCCTGGTCTACATAGTGAGTTCCAGGACAGCTGGGGCTACCGGGAGACCCTGCTCAAAAAGACAAAAAGAAAGAAAGAAGAAAGAAAGAAAGAAAGAAAGAAGAAAGAAAGAAAGAAAAAAGAAAGGAAGGAAGGAAGGGAAGGAAGGAAGGAAGAAATATATATATAAAATGAGTTTGAGAGCCTTCACCTTTTACTTAAAGGAAGCACTTTACAAATTTCCCTGGCCTATCCAAAATACTAGCATCTCTAGTTTTGTTCTTTATTCACTGTTAAGCAAAATAAGGGTTTTTTGAATATAAGCACTGTGCTGGATAGCTTTAGTTGTCAACTTGACACACCTGGGTTGAGGGACCCTCAACTAGGGAATTGCTTCCATTGGACTGGCCTGTGGCCATGTCTACAGGGCATTTTCTTGACTGTTGAGTGATGTGGGAGGGCCCAGCCCACTGTGGGTAGTGCCACCCCTGGGCAGTGGTCCTGTATTGTATAAAAAAGCAAGTTGAGCACAGGCCAGGGGAGCAAGCCAGTAAGCAGCATTCCTCCATGGCCTGTGCTTCAGCTCCTATCTCCAGGTTCCTGTCCTGAGTTCTTACCTTGGGCTCCCAGGACATGTAAGTCAAATTAACCCTTTCCTTCCCAAGTTGGTATTGGTCAGGTATTTTGTCACAGCAATGGAGAAACAAACTAGAACAAGCAGTATGATACCACCACAGTCAATCTGTTAAGAGAAACAGCTACTAAGTGATTGCACTAACAGGCAGGTAGCATATACAATGTGGACACAACAAGGGGATAATTCACATCTTTGGGGATAGAATGGCATAAAACTAATTTTACCACACTACTCAGAATGGCATTTAAATTAAAAAACTCATGAATTTATTTCTGGAATTTTCTATTTAATACTTAGAGTGAGCTTGACCTTAGGTAAATGAAACCATAGTAAGTGAAACTGTGGATAAGTACCACAGTTGTACCATGAAATCCAGTTTAGCAACCTGTACTGCTCCACCTCCCTCTCCACTGCCAAAACAACCACGACCATGAAGGATCTTATTACCTTCAGATAAAAGAAGGATGGTTTAGGGTTCAGGTGATTTACCCTGAAAACACGCAGTTAAATGACAGAGGAAGGACTTAAACTCAAGTTGCTGAGACATTAAACATCATGCTCTTTCCATGATGCAACACTGAGCTCCCAAGATCACTTGCAGCTATCCCAAGGTGCATTGCTGGTGATCACACACCATAGTGACAGGTGCTGGCCTTTCCATTTTCTTGATCTTCATCATATTAGAGTTAGAACTTTCCTTGGGATTTTCTTCTGGTCATCAATTATATTGTGATCTCCGGTCTGTGTCTCCTTAAGAACAGGGAAGGACCACAATACTCATGGTACAAGTAGTCACAGGGAAGGGGTTTGTGATGCGTTCTTTAATAAATACCTTCCCTTTCTTTCTTTTTCCCTCCTACAGCTGGGGTACGGCGTGGGGGCATTTGTTCTGACTTACCGCACATTTTTAGCACTTCCGACTCATCTTAGTGTTGGTGTTCTTCCAATCTCATTCATTACACTGTGGGTACCCTTCCCCAGCTGTCCAGGATCAGCCTGGCCTGTTCAGATGTGCTTGGTTCAGCCCTAAATGACACCAAGATTCATTAGTAAATTAGACACACACACAAGAATCCAAGACTCCCCAGCAACCAACAGGGCTTAGGCAAGTTTTGGACTGTGCGGAGGCCAAGATCAATGTGCAAACATCATTAGAATTAATGAACTACTTTGCATTCAAGCAGTTAGTTTACATGTACATTGGTTTTATCGATTGTTAAAGTTTATTTTTTAAGTTAAGAAGCTTATAACAGATAATTATTAATAATAAGGATTGGGAATTGAAGGTTAAATGGTAACTATAATTTTTAAAGTTAGCCATGAGTTAAAAGGAAAAAGCTCTCTTTCACCAACATTTTATATAGCTGTATAAAATGTCCATCTCTGCCTTGGGAATTTTTTTAAATTTCAGGTTTATCAAAAATTAAGAAATAGGCTTGAATCTAGCTACTTAAAGAATTATCCTTTGGCTGGTCTCCTATACTAAATTATAGGTGTTTCCTCAAGGATCTGAAGGGCTCCATGTCCATTTGTTTGTTCCTAATTACTATTTTAGTTGCTGTACTATACCATGATTCCATTTTAAGGAAGAATTTTGCATCTGATAGAATGTTGGCATTTTACTGTCCAACTCTGGAGATCAGAGCTTTCCTCTGCTTACTCACTGTGAAGCCTGCTTTGTCTTTTCTTCTGGCAACCTTGCTTGCTCCAACTGCAAAACTTCAGTTTCCAGTAGTTACAACTTTCTATGAGGTGGTTTTATTTTAATTTTTTGTCTCTGTTTTTGTTGCGGTTGATGTGTGTTTGTGTGTTTAAAAGTGTTTTAAAACCTATGTAGCACCAGGAGCTGTGGCACAGGCTTTCAGCCGCAGCACTCAAAGGCAGGTAGATCTCTGTGAGTTCAAGGTCAGTCTGGTCTACTTATGGAGTTCCAGGCCAGCCAGTGCTGCATAGTGAGACCTTGTCTCAAAGACAAGCAACAACATTAACAAAACACAAAAACCTATGTAACTATAGCTGTCCTGCCACTCATTATATAGCCTAGTCTAGCCTCAAACTCATAACAATCCTCCTGCCTCACCCTCCTAAGTGCTGGGATTACAAGTGTCAGTCATCATCACACCCAGCCTCAGGTGATTTTGCTATTAATATTAAAAACAGTCTTATGGGCCAGGCATGGTGGTGCACGCCTTTAATCGCACCACTTGGTGGATCTCTGTGAAATCAAGGCCAGCCTGTTCTACATCGTGAATTCCAGGCCAGCTGTGGCTACAGGGAGACCTTGTCTCAAAAAAAAAAAAAAAAAAAGTCTTAGGGGACTGAAGAGATGGCTCACCCATTAAGAGTGTAACTGCTCTTGCATAGGACCCTAATTCAGTTCCCGGCACCAGTGTCAGATGACTCACAACCTCCTTTAATCCCAGCTCTAGGAGGATCCGATGCCTCTGGACCTCCACTGGCTCTCATATGCATATACCCACAACAAATACATATATGTACTTAAAAATGAAATAAATCTTCTTAAAACATGGCCTTATCCTAGATGGGACTGGAGAGATGGCTCAGGAGTTAAGAGCACTGGCTCTCTTGCAGAAGACCTGGGTTCAGTTCTTAGCACCCAAAAGGTGGCTAACAACCATCCGTAACTCCTGTTCCAGGGGATCCAACACCCTCTTCTGACTTCTGTGGGCACTGCACAACACAGGTGCACTTACATACATGCAAGCAATACACTCATACACATAAAAAATAACAATAAATAAAAAAACATGGCCTTATCCTAGAGTCCGTATTCTGCACAGTTGCCATGAGCAACATAGGAACATAGCTTTCTCTCCATTCTTCTTTTGTTTATTGTGTGTTCATGTGTGTGGTATATGCATGTGCCTACACATATGTATGCATTCATGTGACATGTGCATGTATGTGTGTGTAGAGGCCAGAGATCAATGCCTAGTGTCTTCCTCTATCGCGCTCCATCTTTTGTATTGAGACAGTCTCTCACTGAACCTGGAGCTTGCAGTTTCAGCCAGACTGGCTGGTGAGCAACACAACCCTCCACCCCGCAACTGCCTTCACCCCCCACTGTCTCACCTACCTCCCCTTCATGTCTCTGCCTTCCCTGCATTGGGATTACAAAATACAACTTGCCAGACTTTCTGTGGGTTCAGGTTCCAGGGGTCTGAATTCAGATCCGCATGCTTGAGCAGCAAGCACTTTACTCTGAGCCATCTACCCCAGCTCTAAGAACAGATGTTTGTATGTTGTGATGAACCCTGATCTAGAATCTGTTCTGAATTCATTTATTTGGGTTTGACATTAGCTTCTTGTTTTGTGCTCGACCTGACACCCTATGCTTTACTTACTTACTATACCTACAAAATGCTTATTTGCAAAGATATAGCTGTGCTCTGGAGCTAGGATTTTTGTTTTCTCCCTTGGCCACAACTTTTAAATGTTTCCTAGTAATTTGTGTTCTGCAAGGAATGAAACTGAGCCATGGTTCTGCAGAAACTTGATAATGCTCTCCCTGGAGAGCTTCTTACTGCTCAGCTTCCCCAATCTTCCCTCTCGGTGTGGGCCCTCACCATGTGTATTTTCCATGTATTTAGAACCAGAGAGTTTGTCAGGACAAAGGCTGTTTTAAGGATTCAAAGAGAAAAGGAGCCGCCTACATTGAACTCAATCCCGTGCCGAAGTTATTGCTGTCCCTGCCGCAGCCCCATGTGTTCTGGCTTTTAGCAGGATTGTTCTCCCCAGCTTTGCTCTGAAACGTAAAGCCCCATTGCCCACTGCAAGTCTTAATGAAAAGCAGCTCATAAGCAAGTTACGTAACCTAATTGTAATCCAGGGATCAGCTTGGTTATATTATTTAAAGAAATAGCATCCATTTTCCATGACCTGATTTAGAAAAGAAACCCAAGGAAGAAAAAAAAAAAAAAAAAAAAATACCCAGTTCAGCAGTTGGCTTCTTTTGTTCGTTCTAATGAGAACACTAGTAAATAATTCAAAAACTGACTTTTAAGAACGTTAAACTCAACTTAGCTCAGAATTCTAGCTAAAAGGAACTAAAGCGGCTTAGAGGAAACTGTACATGATCATGAAAGAGCTTATTTTTGCAGGAAATGTAGTCGTTTAGTAAAGTTTATTTCCTCATCAGTTCAACACATTCACAGCACTGACTAGGTGCAAACAGGGGAAGCTTAAAATCCAGTAAAAGTTAATAAAGTACTTGACATTGGTTCATCAGTTGGAACAAAGGTGACAGAGTAGTATAGAATATTAAGAGCAGAGAAAACGAGTTCAGGAACTCCCGGACTATCTCTGCAACTATTCTAAAATCTAAACCTTTTCTAAAATTAAAAGTTTATTTTTAAGCCAGGTGTGGTGGCACACGCCTTTAATCCCAGCACTTGGGAGGCAGAGGCAGGCAGATCTCTGTGAGTTCAAGGCCAGCCTGGTCTACATAGTGAGTTCCAGGACATCTGGGGCTACAGGGAGACCCTGTCTCAAAAAGACAAAAAGAAAAAGTTTATTTTTAAAAACCTAGTTAGGGAAACAGTTAGGTACACAAATAGAAACATATCTATCCTTGCTGCCTGGTTTGTAGAAAGAAAATCAGGCCTGCAAAATAGGCAGCTTCATCCGTGGAATGATTGCTCTGTGAACTTCAGAAGGACAGAAGTAGATTCATCCTAGTTCTGATTCCTGTTCGTGGTATGTCATGAATCAAGAGGATTGACTGGTCCTTTGGTTCTTATATAAACGTCATTTAATTGATTCATGCTGTACTTTATATTATGATAATATGGTAAACCACTCATAGATGAACCTCTCAACCCAAGAGATTTTTAAAAGTTCTTCGTAACCTACCTTGGCCTACATGCTCCTTCTGATACCATCACCAATCTCCCCCTTGGTGATAACCACTCTTAAATCTTGATTTTAGCATACCCTTTTAATTCTATTACACTTATGTCTGGGACTAAATAATATGCTAATTTTGTTTGTATATTTATCGTACTATATGACTTGTTTCTTTTGGCTCAACAATGATGCTATGGTTTATCAATATGTGATTATAGTGAATTTTTTTCTCCATTCTGTAATACTTTACAGCAGGAACATGTCACAATTTGTTTAATCATTTTCATCAGTTCTTTATAAAATTCTGCTGTTACAGGTAAACTGAGTCTCTGTGTGTGTATGTGTGTCTCAGTAAATATGTCATATTTGTCTGCTGTAGTATAGATTTGTGAGTTTGAACAACTACTAAATTGCATAAGAATCAACTATCAACAATTCATTTACATAAATTATGTTTAACATAGTTTATATAATAATATAAACTTCACCACTGAGGCATAGGAAGACATGAATAATAGCCCTTCCTTGGTATCCACAAGGGATTGGTTCTAGACCCTTCCCTCTCAGAACACCAAAATCTAAACATGTTCAAGTCTCATATAAATGTCCATATTTGCATATAACTTATGCACATCCCTCCTAGATCATCCCTAGATTATTTTTAACACCTAATACAATATGAGAACATTTATGCCATATGGTTTAAGAATTAATGACAATTCAACAGGCTGTATATGTTCAGGAAAGATAATTTTCTTTTTCCAGTATTTTCAATCTGAGGTTAGTTGAATTCATGTGCATAGAACTTGAGGGGTTCGGCGGGGGGAGGGCCAACTATATATATTCATTCCATGTTAGTTAAGATTTAATTTGGGGTTGGAAGAGGTAGCTCAGAGGGAGAGTGTTTGCCTAACATATGCAACACCCTGGACTCCATTACCAGCATTACCACATTAATTAGCTAATAATAACATGGTTGTACACACTTGTAATCCAGCACTTTGGAAGTTAAAGCAGGAATATCACAGGTGGGAGGCTAGCCTGGGCTACATATTAAGACCCTGTTATAAATGATATTTGACTTAGCTATAACATAAAACCCAAATCAAAAGTGCCTTAATTATAGGTATTGCTCTCCTGCAGAGCACCCAGAGATGAAGAGTCCAAGACTAGAGCAGCAAGGTCTGCAAAGCTGTCACAAATCTAAGCTTCTGCCTTTCCACTTTGACAAGACTGACATATGACCTTTATCCTCATGGTGCAAAAGAGTTGCAAAATTTCTAGTCATTATAGTCAAGAAGGAGGAGGAAAAAAGAGGAGGAGCATGTGCATTTTTCATGTACAGACCCTTTTCCTAAATGACAAGTGGCATTTTAAGTTACAGCCGACTAACAAGAAGGTGCATGTGTGGCTCTAAATAGTTTCAAGAGAGACTGGGAAATACAGGCTTTGTTCTAGTCATCTCTGTACTCAGCTAAAAATTAAAGTTTCTATTACAAAAGGAAAAAGGAAAAATGGACTTTGAAGACCATGGTCCCAGCATGTTATCATGGATAATGTGAGACAACAAAAAGAATAACCCATAAGTCTGTATTTTGAAATAGGAAAAAAAGAATGAACACAGATACTGTCTCCACCAGTTACCAGTGATGAGAGCCTTTTTACACACATTCTCTCTCTCTCTCTCTCTCTCTCTCTCTCTCTCTCTCTCTCCCCCTTCCCCTCTTTCTCCAGCCATCTCTCTGGTTCAGTGGGTAAGAGCACTGGCTGCTCTTCCAGAGGACCCAGGTTCGAGTCCCAGCACCCACATGGCTGCTAACAACCATCCATAACTCCAGTTCCAGGGGAATCGGATGCCCTCTTCTGACCTCCTAGGGCATTGCATGACTTACATGCAGACAATACATGCATAAACATAAAATAGAAATAAATAAAATTAAATTTTAAAAATAAATAAATGCATGTGAACTTAAAAATCAAGTGTGAGAAGGATGAAGTAGTTTGACTTTACAGTGCAGGGCCTTTCTACTTCCATGTTAGTTGTGGTAATTCATTCACATTCCCTCCTATGTGGAACCTGTTTTTCTTTCTATTTGTCAAAACTCTACCCATAAAGAGACAAGCCAGCTTTGTGGCATGAAGATCCAGGGCCTAAAAAAAAAGTGTGTGATTTGGGGGCTAAGGGTATAAAGTTAACACTGGCGTTGTTGAGATGAATTTGGTTTACAGACAAGGTGACAGGCCTGGGAAGGGACTAGGGGATCAGAAGCCAGCTGTGGGTTTAGAAAGAAAGATCTGAAATAATGCAGGACTGAGGCTATGAGGAAGAGTTCTCAGAAATGAAGTTTAGGACAAGACCAAAACTCCATGCAGTCAGCATACTCCAGGAAATCAAAGACGTCTGCACAAGAGAAGGATGGTGGAAATCGGACCAGAGGGAAAAACCTGGTCAGAAAGATCTGAGACTATTTGGTGCTTTCCACCCAAACCTGTAATTTAATGGGTACAGAAACATTAGGGGCTTCCCTGTCAAATTTTTGTGATTTTAGCATCACTGTTTATCTCTTCCAGTTTTTTAAAATATTTTGTTTGTTTGTTTGTTTATTTATTTACTTGTCTATTTAATGTATGAGTGTATTGCCTGCATGTATGTAAGCACACCCATGTTGTGCAGTGTCCACAGAGGTCAGAAGAGGGTGTTGGATCCCCTGGAACTGGAGTTACAGATGGTTGTTAGCTACCATGTGGGTGCTAGGAACTGAACCCAGGTCTTCTGCAAGAGCAGCCAGTGCTTTTAACCTCTGAGCCATCTCTCCAGCCCTTCTTCCAGTTTTTTCATTCTTAAGTTTTAATCTCTGACTCTCCAACCATGTATAATTTCCTGCAATATTAAAATACTCACATAGAGTGTTTTGGTTCTGACAACATGAGATATTGTACTAATGTGAACTAACACTCACAAGTATACTAAAAGCTGTGTAAAATTTAATGACACAGTCAATTAGAGAAAGAAAAGGAGGGAAAAAGAGAAGGGAAATTGTAGGTGCTAAAAAAAAGAATGGGCTCAAATCAAAGCAATAAATTCCAGTTATATATAGTAATTTGGAAAGTCAAATATTGCACCTGTATGTAACAACCTAAAGCTCAAGGCTATAGACTGAACATTCATACAGGGAAGATAATACATGTCCACAGACTTGAGAAAGGCAGAGTTACAACTGGGATTCTTCCATAAGTCCTGCTCAGCAGTTACTAAGTCCACAACAAGGGAACATAAAAATAAAAGCTATCTCAGTGGCTCACACAGCAGCAAAGTATGTCTCTACCTGATGAAAGACAAATAAAATCTTCACTGGGGGTGGGGGTGAGATGAAAAGGGCCCATGTTTTTACTGCTCTTAATGTACAATTAATCCTCTAATTAGTCTAGGACCCATAAAATTTCCTAAGTCCTGGCAAGAGAAAATGCAAAACATAAGTAGAGTTACTCTCAGTCCAGGGCACAAGATGAAGAAAAACACCCTCTCCCCTCTCACACAAGAGAAGGCTCATAAGGTACAAAAGAGATTTAGAAATGAGCCAATATGAGAAAGGGCTCACATACAAAGCACTGGGAAGTTTGTGTCCTAAGAACTAGTTACAACAGCTTACGGAAAGAGACTAGGAAAGCCAGGCCTAGTTGTGTAGGCCTCTAATCCGAGCTACTTGGGAGGCTGAGGCAGGAGTTCAGGTGGTTTTTTGTTGTTGTTTTGTTTTGTTTTGTTTTGCTGTTGTTGTTTTTTTAAAGATTTTATTTTATTTTAAAATTTTATTTATATGTGTATGTTCCTGAGTGTACATGCGAGTGTAGGCGCTCACAGAGTTCAGAAGAGGCTGTTAGATACCCTGGAACTGGAGTTACAGGTAGTCGTGAGTCACCCAGTGTGGGAGCTAGGAATTGAATTTGGGCCCTCTGCAAGAGAAGCAAGTGCTCTTAACCACTGAGCCATCTTTACAGCCCAAAGTGCAGATTTAAAGCCTTCCTGGGCAACTTAGTGAGTCTCTATCTCAAAATAAAAAGTTTAAAAGAGGGCTGGGTATATAACTCAGCAGTAGAGAGTTTGTCTAGCATGAATGAGGCATAAACCCCAGCACTGAAAAAAAGAAAAAAAATGAGTTTGGTTAAAATGATTAATGATTTAATTTTAAATCTATGACTAAAAAGGAAGAATTAATAATTTGACCATATCAAAATTTAAAACGTCTGTCTAATAGAGTATCTACTTAGTATGCATGTGACTTGGATTCAATACCCATTACCACCTTAAAAATTAAACGCCTGCTCTCCAACATCTGTAAATATGATTGAAAGATAAGCAACTAGGAGAATGTGTTCCAAAAGGATTGAAGAGAATAGGAAACATGTGAGAAGGTCAAGAGATGGGGTGGGGGTGGGGGAGATAAAAAGGGGCCTGGGGATTTAGCTCAGTAGTAGAATGCATATCTAGCATGCATGAGGTCTTGGGTTCAATGGCCAGCACTAAAAACTAAAAGCAAAATTAGATGATACTGTGTGCCTCTAATAAGAGTTACTGAAGGAGAAACTAGAGAGGCACTGTTCAAAAAGATGATAAGCCAAACTTTACCATACTTTAGGGAATGATATAAGTCCTTACACTGAAGAAACAGACAGGAGAAATCACACACACAAGTACTCACACAGGCCAGAATACTAGATATAAAGTAATAAGAAACAAAGACATGTTACATTAAAGAATAGCTATTAGTGACTGGGGAAATGGCTCAGTGGATAAAGCAAGCACTTGCTTACAAATGTGAGGATGAGGGCTGGAGATATGGCTCAGCAGTTAAGTACACTGGCTGCTCTTGCAGAGGACTGGAGTTCAAATCCCAGAACCCACATGGCAGCCAAGAACCATCTGTAATTCCATTTCCAGGGAATCCAACACCCAGTTCTATCCTCAGTGGGCATTTCATGACATGGGAACATTTACATACATGCAGGCATAACACTCACACACATAAAACAAAAATAAATCAAAAAATATTTTTTAAAACCACACACACACACACACACACACACACACACACACACACTGTGAGGCTCAAGTTTAGAACCCCAGCACAAATGTAAAGCCAGACATTATAGCACATGTCTGTAATCCATCCCAGTGCTCCTGTGATGAGATGGGTAGTAGAGACAGGAGAAGCTCTGGAAGCTTGCAGGCCAGCTAGCTTGGCATTTGCAGCTTTGAACAAGAGACTGTCTCAAGGTGGAAGACAAAGACTGACCTCCACATGGGCTCTACAGCACACTGCACCCACATTCACACACACACACACACACACACACACACGCACACATGCACGGCACGCATGCACGTGCCCATTTTATTTTAAAGAATAACTGTAGAGGCTGGAAAGATGGCTCAGCAGTTAAGAGTACTTACTGTTCTTCCGGAGGACCTGAATTTGTTTCCCAGCACCCATATAGCAGCTAACAACCATCCATAACTCCAGTTCCAAGGGATTCATGCCTTCTTCTAACCTCCGCAAGCATTGTGAGCATGTGGTACACTTACATACATGTAGGCAAAACATTCATACACATAAAATACAAATAAATAAGAAAGAATAACTGTTAGACTGACATATTTCTTAGCAGCAACAATTTCATCTTCAAAGAAAAACTTAAAATCATACATGCAACTAAAATATCTTTTAAAATAAGGAAAATAAAGACATTGTCATACAAATTGAGAATAAAGTGGTTTTTTTCACTATGACAGGAAGATCTATGAAGACCTATCAAAGTGGTTTCTTCTTAAAGTACCAAAAGAAAGAAATTGAAACAAAGGTAAAGAAATCAGGTTGGAAAAAAGCTGAGAAATAAATTGTCAGATATGTAGGTTAAATTCATATAAATATTAATTGCATAAATGACAGTAATAATACTAAAAACTGATTGGAGATTTAAAACAAAGTGTAAATCAAATACCATTCACTTGGAAGGCAGATCTCTGAGTTTCAGGCCATCTGGGGTTACAGGGAGCCCATGTCTCAAAAATAAAAAAGAAGAAAAAGATGTCAGGCTGGGAAGCTAGGCATAGCGGACTCACACTTGAAATCCCAGCACTCAGGAGGTAGAAGTAGGAATATCAGGTGTTCAAGGTCATCCTCAGCCCTATAGCAAGTTCAAGTTCATCCTGGGCTGCATGAGATCCTATAACAAACAAACAAATGGAAAATGGGAAGTGGGATGTCCAAATTTAAAGAGTACAAAGCTCTTGCATTGCTTGGAAAGAAGAGAGAACTCTTGATTAACCTTAAGCATTTTAAAGACAATTGTACATTTTATTTATTTTCAAATTTATTTATTTATATGTATGGGGCTCATGTGCCGCAGTGTACATATGGAGGTCAGAAGACAACTTTGTGGAGTTGGTTATTTCTTTCCACATTTATACAGGTTCTGGGGATTGAAATCAGTTGCCAGGCTTGTGCAGCCTTTTACCTGCTGAACTATCTCACTGGCCCATACATTTTAAGTGCTAACAATAACCAAAAAAGTTTCTAGAGTTACATATATAGAATTATCTAACTTCCCAATCAATAGAGAAGAAAAAAGAACTTTAAAAAAAAAAACAATAGATGCCACAGAAAGAGGAAAAAGAGAGGCAAAGAGAAAACATAATTCGGTTACGGTAATACTGGATCAGTGATCAAAACAGAAAAGATTACATTTCTCTATTAAAATTCATCAGTTCTTAGCTGGGTGTGGGGCTGCATGCCCTTGCTCCCAGCACTTGGGAGGTAGAGGCAGATGGATCTCTGTGAGTTCAAGGCCAGCCTGGTCTACACAGTGAGTTCCAGGCCAACTGGGGCTACAGGGAGACCCAAAAAAAAAAAAAGTCATCAGATTGGAATGAAAAATTATGCTATATGCTAATGAAAACAAAGAGATAGGGAAAAACATGAGAAAAATGTATTAATAATGATGAGGAGTATCATTATATGATAATAAACAGAATAATTACTTTTTTTGTTCAGTGGTGTTATTTTCACTATCTTGAACAAACTGTGACACATAATAGATGCTCAATAAATGAATGGTTGAATAAACTTTGAGAAAACAAAAATCTACCCAGCATAGCCTTAAATATGTAGAGAATAACTTGACACAAACCTGTGAAAATTAATAAATCTGTAAACACACTAGAATTTTATTTTGTCTTTTTGAGAAAGGGCCTCCCTGTAGCTCCAGATGACCTGGAACTCACTACCTAGACCAGGCTGGCCCTGAACTCACAGAGATCCACCTGCCTCTGCCTCCCAAGTGCTGGGATTAAAAGTGTGCGCCATCACGCCCAGCAACACAAGAATATTTTTCAATTATTTTTACAAATAAGACCAAGCAGACAGATTTCATTAGAAATTCAGATGCTGGCCATGATAGATTGAACAAAGTCAATCCAATGGGTATACCTAAAACCCCACAACCAATAGCCAGACCATCTCATGTTTCAAAATCATTTATAAGATGGCATAGAAACATGAACAAATACTGACTATACACCACACCTTAAAGGAAGTCTTAGCAGATATTAAATAACGACACATCATGTCTTCTGAGCATAATGTGATGAAGTTAAAAATAAGGGACAAAAAATGTCTTTTAATGATTGAAAAATTTAAAACATACTTTTGATCATTCAGTCTTCAAAGAAGAAATGACAGTGTAAAACACACACAAGTGAATGCCAATGAAAATACTATGCAGAAAATTCACAGTACAAGTAGCACAGAAGGGACTCCTGACACTTCAGAGATATGTATTTTAAACAAAAATGAAAATTAATGAGTCATTTCTAAATCCAGATATTTGTAAAAGAATAATAGAAAGAAGGAGTGATAACTGCAGGAACTCATGAAAACCAGACACTGTAACTATGTAGACCTTTAACAACATTCAGAATGTATTTTATTTTACATATTTTAGGCACTCTTTTAGTTGTATACTTCAATATATTGAAAATAGTTTACAGCTAGTGATAGATAAGATTCAATAAATATGGTAGACAAACTTCTGATAAGAATGATCTAAAAATATATATATAATAAAAACCCAAGAGAAGAAGCTGGAGAGATGGCTCAGTGGTTAAGAGCACTGGCTACTCTTGCAGAGGACCTGGGTTCAGTTCTCAGCACCCACGTGGCAGCTAACAATTGTCTGTAATTCTAGTTCCAGGAGATCCAACACCCTCTTTTGATCTTCATGGGCATTGCACAATACAGGTGCACTTACATACATGCAGGTTAAGTACTCACACACATAAGATAAAAACAATAAATATTTTAAAACACAAGAAGGTAAAATAACATTATAAATGAAATAAAGATTTAACTATGTATGGTTTTAATAAGAGTACTGTGACCAAATTAGTGCATACACATACACACATATATATACACAAATTTTAATATTTAACTTAAGAAGTAGAAAATATACTAGACCTATGATCATAAGCAAAATGGAATAATAGTTAAATCTACCACAAGGAAAACACAAGGTTCATGTGATTTTACAGGCAAGTTCATTTCCAGAAAATGAACTAAAAGATGGAAAATTCATTTTATGAGACCAGTATATCCTTGATACCAAAACCAGGCAATGACTGTACAAGAAAGGAAAATATAAATCAATCATTGTCAAAACCATAAGTGTACAAAAAAAAAGTCCTAAACAATTCAAATCCAGATAAATGTTTTTTAAAAAAATCATGATTGATTTGAATTTATCAGGCGATGATTAATTACCACAAAGAAAGAAAAACTTCTGTAATTTCATTTTAGCACATTAATAAACAAAACCATTTCACCATCTCAGAGGATACAGGAAAAACATTCAATAAAATTTAACAACCATTCATGATTTTAGAAAACAAAACTCTTAGCTAACTGGAAAGAAAAGAGAACTTTCCTAAATCTGGGGAAAAAAAAATGTATCTACCAAAAGCTTACAGCAAACACTATATTCAGTAGTCAAATGTTAAAAACATTTTAAAATTCAAGGAGAAAGGATGACCATTATCACCATGTCTGGTTAATATTGTACTGAAAGCATATAAAATATGTAATAATTAACATCATAAGAACAAAACTATCATAGCTGTTAATCATAGTTGGTCAGAATTCCAAATCTGGTCGTTCCAACACCTCTGCCATATCTGAGACTGTGTTTTTGTCTTTCAGTATGCCTTGAAGTTTTTTTTGTTGTTGTTGAAAGCCAGACATAATATACTGCATATGAAGAATTGAGGTAAATAGGCCACTTGAGGTTTTATATTTATCTTGTTAGGAGTTAGGCTCTATTTACTGTTGGCTGTAGTTGTAGATATCAGAAGCTAAAATTTCCTCTGTGTCCTTGTTTCTGTCTCTTCTGTTGGCTTTAGGTTTCTCTAATATAGGCTTTCTTAAATAATGTCTGAGACACACAATTCCTTCAATTATATTCCTTAATGTTATAAGGCACCCAAGTGATACAGTGATAAGGTATAGAGAGAGGGGAAGAGGTCTGTTAGACTTATGATTAGGGGGATGGCAAGATGGCTCAGCAGGTAAAGGACTTGCCACCAAGCCTGGCAAGCTGAGTTCTATCCCCAGAACTAACATGGTAGAAGCAGAGAACTGATTCCCACAAGTTGGAAGGGAAGAACCAATTCTCATAAGTTGGAAGGAGAGAACAGATTCCCACACTTGTCCTCTGACCTTCATACATGTATCCCGACCTCCATTTGCAACAGAGACTGCACACACATATACACAATAAATAAAAATAAATATTTTTTAATTCTTTTTTTTAATATTATTTTTATTTTATGTGTATGAGTGTATTGCCTGCATGTATATAGGTGCACCCATGTCATGCAATGCCTTCAGAGATCAGAAGAAGGCATTGGATCCCCTGGAACTGGAGTTATGAATAGTTGTTAGCTGCCATGTGGGTGCTGGGAATCGAACCTGGGTCCTCTGCAAGAGCAGTCAGTGCTCTTAAACACTGAGCCATCTCTCCAGCCCCTCGTGTCTTCTTTTGAATAAAAATAAAAATAAAAATAACCCTTGGCAGAGCTGGAGAAATAGTTCAATGGTTAAGAGTGCTTGCTGCTCTTGAGTTTGGTTCTCACCACCCATGTCAGTCTGTTTACAACAGCCTGTAACTCCAGCTCCAGGAGATTCAACACCTTCTTCTGGTATCTTCGGGTACCTGTGCTCATGTGTATTTACCACTCCACCCCCTGCACACAGACACATACACATAATTAAAAATAAAATAAATCTTAGAAAAAAACCTCACTAATGCTTATAAGATTATGGTAGGAGGGTTGCAAATTTATGGCCAGCCTGGGCTACACAGCCAGACACTGTCACAAAAAAAAAGTCTGGGGATATAGCTTAGTAATAAAGCACTTGCCTACAATGGCAAGGACCTCTGTTTTCAATCTCGAACACTACCAAAAAAATTGTAACTATACTTCCTCTAGGTTCCAACAATTCTATTTTATAATATTTGCCCTTTTCTTTTTTAAAGATGTTTTTTATTAGTGTGTGTGTGTATGTGTGTGTGTGTGTGTTTCTGTACTTGCCACATGTGTGGGGATGCCCACAGAGGCCAGAAAAGGGTGTTGGATCCCCTGGAGCTGGACTTACAGGCATTTGTTAGCCACCCGATATGGGTGCTGGGAACCAAACTCAGGTCCTCTGTGAAAGCAGCAAGCACTCTTAACAGCTGAGCCATCTCTTCAGCCCCAATATTTACTTTTTTCAATGTGCTTTTTAGTTGCCCTTCCACTGAAAAGAAACCAGGCTAACACTTGCTGGTAGTTCAGCACAAATCAAGGCCATGGTACTAACTGCTCTGTTCATTATTGTATTCTTACTGTCATACATTCAAAGCAAAATAATAATACTAATAATTGTTCATAAATGTTATTACATCTCAGCACATGTCTTGAGTATACGTCTCTTTAGTATTAATATTAAGCTTAATTAAATGGGAAATGTGTATAAAGCATTTCTGTATGCCAGGGCATGATAGTGGTCTCCCAAGGAAAAAATGTTTGTGTGTTGCTTTGAGCTATGCACTGAAGTTGCCATTTTTTTTTTTTTTTTTTTTTTTTTTTTTTTTTTTTAAGGAATACCCTTTTTGTTTGAAAGAAAGACTGACAAGCCATGGTTATTCAGACCTGGGAATTTGGCAGGCATTTTCTTAAAAACTGAACAAAGTGAGCCTGTCACTTCAAGGAGGGAGACTGGCTGCAACTGTTGCCAGTGACGAATGTTGAGCTTTCCGGAAAAAACTAGAATTTTGGAATACTTGTGTCCATCGCCATGAACTTCACAATGTTTTAAGAACCTTAATGACTAAATTAGTAGTGATATAAATAAATGTGCATTTTGACATTGCATAATAAAATCTGTCAACACTGTGAGATAAGTATAATTCAATAATCTTGTTTTCCAAGTGACCAAGAAGAACCGACAAGTTTGAGTGACACAGCATAAGTGCATTTACATGATTTCAGAGACTGTGTTAAAGTGACAATTAATTATTTGTTGATTTTGGACTTAGATTCTTCAATGAAGAATATCCAAAATTATCTGAGACTATTAATGTACTCCTCCCTTTTACAACTACACATCTGTGTGAGGATTGTGTTTCTTTACATATACTTCCATCAGACGACAGATTGCAACAGATTGGATGTGAAAACCGATGATAGAATCCTTCAGCTTCTGTTAAGGCACACATTAAAGAGTCTTGCAAAAATGCAAAATAACGTCATTTTCTAGCTTTATTTTTTAACATGGAAAATGTTATTTTTCATTTTAAAAACTCACCTCATATTAAAATATAAATATAATGGATTTTTATTTTGAAATGAATTTTAAAATATTTTTGTTTCTCTGTTTTAATTTGAGCATCCAAAATATCAGTAGATATAATCCACATAAACAAAAGCTATCTGGAGACTTTAATAATTTTAACAGTATAAAAGAATCCCAAGAGCAAAACTATGAGACTCTTTGCCCTAGATATAAAAATCTCTCATATGTTCCCTAAGAGACAAATAAAAAAACCTATTCATGGCAGCAATGTTGGTGACTCCCCTTCAAAAATAGGTTACTTAAATGGACATCAGTAAGAAAATGGGGGCCGGGCATGGTGGTGCATGCCCTTACTCCCAGCACTCAGGAAACAGAGGCAGGTGGATCTCTGTGAGTTTGAGGCCAGCCTGGTCTACATAGCATGTTCCAGGCCAGCTGGGGCTACAGGGAGATCCCGTCTCAAAAAAGAAAGAAAGAAAAAAAATGGATAAAAAAGAAAATGGATATATATACGTTTTGATGAAGTCATATAATAAAATAGTTTTTGAAGTTATAATGAATGTGCTAGATTTGCTTGTGATTGATTCTGAGAAATAAAAACCTGTTACAGAAAGAGAAGGACAGAGTGATACCACTTGCAAACCTTTCAAAACCAGAGATTAGGACATTATTGTTATGAATACACCCATATGTAGTAAGAATACATACCTTTCTTTGGGAATACCCTGGAAGAGCCATACCAACCAGATCTGGGGAGATATCTTGGCCGATAAAATGCTTGACTCACAAGCATGAAGAGTGGAATTTAGACACCCAGAACAAATGTAAACTGGGTGAGTATGGCGGCCTGCCTATAATCCCAGCTCACAGAGACAGGGACTCCCCAGAGCAAACTGGCTACCCAGATTGGCCAAAACTGTGAGCTCCTGGTTCAGCAAGAAACTTTGCCTTCATGAATAAGGTGGAGAGCTGTGAAGTCAACCTCAGGCCTCCACAAGCACTCACACAAAATGCTTCTACACACATGTGAACCTTCATATACACAGGAATACATGCATACCAAAAATCCATACCAACCTCAGTATGGAAGGGAGGAAAAGAATAGACATTTCAAATTTATACATGTAAACTCTTTTAGAAAAAGACATGGCTGAGTGTGGTGGAACACACCTTTAATCCCAGCATTCAAAAGGCAGAGGCAGGCAGATCTCTATGAGATTGAGTCCAGCCTGGCCAAGTTCCAGGCCAGCTGGGGCTACAGGGAGACCCTGTCTCCAAACACACACACACACACACACACACACACACACACACACACACACACACACAAATACTAATAACTAAATGTAGCACGAAGTTAATATTGACTTTGTAGCCATATTACTGGGCCATACTGTACACTGCTGTTTATTCCAGTGTTAAAGCAACTTGTTTTTAAATGCTGTGCAGTTGTTCTCAACCAGTAAAGAAAATCCAACTAGCTGATGAAATGCATTTTTTCCATCCAGGACTGAGGGACCAGCTGTCCAGCTTTTGGCCTGCTGTTTGTTGAGCCTAATAAATGATGGAATAGTTGTGAGGGTAATATCTTTTCTGTCTGCAAAGCTCTTGATCCTGGGTTCTCAGTCATGGCTGCAGAGGAAATTCTCCCTGAGATTTCTTACAGAACTCCTGCAGCTGTCAGGCAGGGCAAGAAGCCAGAATACCCAGGGAACAACTTGAACAGGCATCAGCATAGTTCCCGCTCAGAGTGGGACTCCCAACACAAAGTATCCTGTTCCTGTTCCTTTCCTTTTGAAGCCAGAGAGAAGCCTTTGATTTGTGTGATGATGATATCACGTAGCCTGCTGGGTGTAGCTGGGCTCTGGGCGCAGAGCTGAGAGGCAACTAATTCCCCCAGCACACCCTGAGTCTCCTGGGCCCATTGGGTAATTTCAGAACAGAACTGAGATTATATTTTTGCCTTGAAATACATGTATTCCACCCAGAAGCCCCTCTGCTTCCTGATATTTTTATTGCAAATACTCTGGGCAACAGTTTTCAGACTTTATGGCCTCTGATAAGGAGGAAAGAGCTTGATATTCTGGTTTTGTTTCTGTTTGAGGAGTGTATACCCAGAGGAATTGTGTGTGTCCCAGATTCAACACAGCTGTTAATTAGAGCTGAGAACACTTGGTTGACCCCTATGTGGCTAATTGCTAGAATTGAGAAGTGTCTCTAAGGGCCTCGTATGATAACAACAGAAAATTGTACTGAGCCTCACCTAACGCTTCTGGAGCCAGTTCAGGATGAGAAGCAATAGGCTCCCCGTGGTTTCTGGCACGGGAGAGACAGCCCTGTGCTGAAGGAGCACTATTAAGGATTCTCTTCAGTGATTAAAACACCCACATTTTACTTTGGATGTGTGGCTTGAGGCAGTGTGCTAGGAAGGGCTGGTGAGAGAGCACAGAACTGTGCAGTGAAGCATGTGTGGCCTACTTTGGGGGGTTTCAGCTGTCCCCTAATATTGCAGCTAACACCAGCACCACCACCTCTTCCAGGTCATCTGTGCCACATGGTGTGAGTCACTCCTGTGGGGACCTTGCACTGCTTCTAAATGAGCAGCTTGATGTAAGCATTCTGCCCCCCAGCCCCCTTTTATAGTAACAAAAGTACCTAGTTCTTAAAATGGGGAAAACATAGAGAAAACACCTAGCTCCTTAGGAGGCTTACCAGACTGGCAGTCACACCTCCCGGTCCCTTGTCTGCGCTCTGAGCAGAGAACAATGGAGTAAATAACCAGAATCGAAAAAGATAGGGTGAGAGCCGAAGCTGGGTGGAGAAGAAGGGGAGGTGAATGACAGAGGACTGAAAAGTAAAGCCGAAAGTCAAAAAAGCTGCCAGGGACGGTGACCCTGGAGAATCGGGCCAGAGAGATGGGGAGAGGGGGAGGAGTCAAGGATGGAAACAGTGAATGAGACCAGCCAAAGGGAGCAGCAAGAAAGGCAGCACTTCCTCTTTCTCCCCAGTTTCCAAGGAGAAGGAAAAGCAACAGAACTGGGGAGTGTTTTGGCCTTCTCAGCCAAGAGGCCCAGAGCATATCCCAGATAGTACTCTGGCCGACTCCACTACCTCAGCCTGGCCAGAGGAAGGTGAGCTGGAGCCAGTATGTAAGGAGAGATTCATGATCCTTTTTCCAGGACAGGTTCAAACCGTGGGTCTAATTCCAGGAAGTGACAGCAACTGAAAAGCAACCCAGAGTCAGGCTTGCTCAGGGCCAGGTTGGGGAGACAACCAAAGGGAGCTGGAGATAGGCTGTCAAGGGCACCCTGCTCCAGGGACAGCTGGGGACTCTACAGGTCTTTCGTGTTGGTGGGGAATCAAACCCAGGGCCTCATGCATCCTAGGTAAACACTGTAGCACTGAGGTAAGGCCCTCAGTCTGTCTATTCTGCAAGGTCTTGAGTCTTTAATTAGACCTTACACCCTCCTTCCAACAGTACTTCTCACTAACAAATGTGTGTGGAGCCACACCCCCAGCACCATCCCCACCTTCACCTCCAGTGCTGGGCTGTGCTCAACAAAAGTAGGGGAAATGGAGATGCCAAGTATAGCTGCAGGCTGCAGGCAATGTCCTAGAGAAGAAATTCGAATATGCAAAGAACTGCAGTTTGAAACTCAGAAGAGCATTAAACTACTAGATAAATGGTGCAGAGTAGGCCAAGTCTGTAGAAATAAAAGGGATCAATGAGGGTACAAGTGGGATTTGAGAAGTGGAAACTGAGGGCCAGGACAGCATTATATATGCTTCCTTGGATAAATTGATATAGTTCATCTCATTTGATTGGAGGTTTATATTGGAGAATAAATCACAGTCCTTTACTGTCATAAATTTACATGAAGTGTTATATGTTGAAACTTTTCATAGAAGTTCTCCTAATTTCTCCTCACAAGCACCCCCACTACCTCCTACCACCCACAGTGTTGGGTATCGAGCCAGGGTCGTTGTATGATAAGCAAATGTTGTCACTGAGCCACATCCCCAGCCCACTCACATGGCCTGCAGGAAATTATTTTTATTCTCAGAATTAGAAAATAGCTTGATTTTTGTATAGTCTAAACTTCCCATTATTACACTTGAGAAAATGAGTCCCAAAGAGGTCAAATTGACCAACTCAAGGTAAACTATAGTCAGGACTGGAACTCAAGCTTTACTATTCAGCGGACTCGTAGTTTTCATTTATATGGATTTTTTTTTAGCAGTGTTGGGGATTGAGATCATATATGGTCTCAGTATTCTCTATAGTAGATATCTATACTTTAAAAGAATAGTTTGGGGGCTTTTTTGTTTTGTTTTGTAAATATTTATCTTTCATTATGTGTATGAGTCTGTGTGTGGTATGTGCATAAGAGTGTAGGTGCTGGAGGAGGCCACAGGCATCAGATCCCCCTGGAGCTGGAGTTACAGGTGGTTCTGAGCCACCTAATGTGGGTGCTGGGAACTGAACTCAGGTACTCTACAAGAGCAATAAGTGTTCTTAACCACTGAGCCTTCTCTCCATCTGTCCTCTTCTTCCTCCTCCTCTTTCTCTTTCTCTTCCTCCTTCTCCTCCTCCTCTTCTTCTTGCTCCTCCTCCTCCTCCTCTTCCCCTTCTTCTCCTCCTCTTTCTTCTTCTTTGCAGGGTCTTTGTTGCCTAGACTGGCCTCAAACTCACTGTGCAGCCAAGGATAACCTTGAACTCTGGATCCTCCTGCCTCCAACTCCCAAGTTCTAAGATTACAGTAGCATGCCTCCACATCTGGTGTTAAATCATTTATTTTTTTCCCATTTTCATGTGTGTGGTGTCTATCCATGTTTGCATGTGTGTGGGCACATGTGTGTGTGCACATGTGCACGTGTCCACATAAATGTAATGGCCATGATAAATAATTGATGTCAGGAATCATCCTTGATTGCTCTTGCACTGTATTCACTGAGGCAGGGCCTCTCAATCAAACCCAGAGCTCAGCAATATGGCTAGTCTCACTAACTAGCCAACTTGCTTTGGTGATCCCCTGTCTCCCTTCTCTGGAATTTCAGATGGTCCACCATGCCCACCTGGCTTTTTTGGGGGGGGAGATAGGATCTCTCTGTAGCCCCACAGAGATCTGCTGTCTCTGCCTCCCAAGTGCTGAGATTAAAGGCATGTGCCACCATGCCCAGCTCCCACCTGGCATTTTATGTGGGTTCTAAGCATCTGAACCTTAGTCCTCATGCTTGCAGGTAATCATTTGAACCATTGAACCACGTCCAAATCCAAAAGAACAAATTCAAAGATTTTTTGTTTTCTTAGAATAAAATAAATGCTTGCTCAAAGAAACATAAAATACAGATAAGAGCCTAAATTAAAATCATTTATAATTACAGCAACCAATCCCTAGACTTTTTGAAAATCATTAAGCATCTCTATGCTTCTCATGTAATCATCACACACAAGTAGCTTTATTTCAAGAGCAAATAGCTCTGGTCCCTTTAAGAAGAAGCATTTTAGGCAGGATAATGTGACAGAAAGAGCATGAGCTTTGAAGGCCAAAGACCTATCAAGCTCTGTCCAGTCATTATTAGATGTAGGATCTTCCATACGTCGATTAACTCCCCCGGGCTTTTATTTCTCATTTGTGAAGTGATGGGGTCCAATGATCCACATCAGATGACTGTTCTGAGTCTGAACTTCAAAAAAAAAAGTCAAGCATTATAAACTTGGAACCCTTGATTAAAACAAAACAGTATCTGATGTTTTTAAAGGAATGTAACCACATGTTAAAATAGGCCTCTTCCTTTCTTAGGAGTTTTGGCTGAAGCTCCAAAGCCGAGAACAATAGGTTGAAGTCCCCTCCTCCACCCCACCTCCACATCCTAAGTGGGGTACAAGACTGCCTAGACAGGACTTTCAAAGCAGCCCAGCGCCAGTACTGCCATGATTAGACCTGCACACAGCTCCAGGCACTTGAAGAGAAGGTTAAGACAAGGAACCCAGTGGCTGTCCTCTTTTCACCAGAAAAACTGTCTTCAGTGAAAAGCTGACTGAGAGTAAAGCTAGTAGGTCCCAACAGGAACCAGCTGAGCTCACTCACATAAGCCATAGGGAAGCTTATGGCAGGGAGACATGAAAGAGAGTTAGACTTGAGCCTTCTTATAGGCCCTTTCAAAGAGACCCTTCTAGATGATTCCAACATAAGAAAATACTATGTGAGATGGTCTGCTGGTATCCAGGTAATAAGGAAGAAATTTTAAGAACCTGACTAAAGTGGTCATTGTTCACACAGGGAATGCTATTGGAGAAAGTTCAAGAGAATAAGGGTCTCTAAATAAGTCCTCAAAGTCCTCCACTAGAGAAATGGCTATTAGATCTGCTACTCACCAGGGGCACTGTGATTATAACATCAAGAGACACTGAGTTCTGGCTTCTCGTTCCCTGACTCCTTCTATCCTGGACTCAGCTAGTGTAGAGGAAGTGAAATAGAAGAAAATGACCATAACTTCCTTCTTCACCATATGTTGGCAAGTCTGGGTATGATCCACACTACTAGAGAGAAGCACTTTGATTTGGGCAAGAGATTAATGTTTTGATATTAAATCAGACTGAACTTTAAAAAAAATTTATTATTTTTATTTTATGTATATGAGTATATTGCCTGCATGTATGTAGGTACACCCATGTCGTGCAATGACTGTGGAGGTCAGAAGAGGGTATTGGATCCCCTGGAACTGGAATTACAGATCGTTGTTAGCCAAGATGTAGGTGCAGGGAATCAAACCTGGGTCTTCTGCAAGAGCAGCCAGTGCTCTTAACCACTGAGCCATCTCTCTAATCCCCAGACTGAATTTTTTCAAAATATTTATATTGATTTGAGAATTTCCTACACTGTCTTTTGGTTAGATTCAGATTCCTCCCCCTTTCCACCTTACTACTCCCCACTTCGTGTCTTCTATTATTATTTGTCCTTGTTTTTTTTTTTTAAAGCCTATTGTGTCTAATCTGTGTTTCCTAATGCCCTTGAGGGTGGGTCTATCCCTTGGAGTCTAGTCAACCTACCAGATGCACCACACCAGTAGGAAAAATGGAATCTTCTTCTCTCAGCATCCATCAATTGCCAACAGATCCTCAACTAGGGCTGGAGCTCCTGCCCACCTCCCCATCAATGCTGGGCCTCTGTCTGGCTTGGGTTTGCACAGGACTTGTGCATACACCATAAGTGCTATGGGTTCATATGTGCAACTACCATGTGGTGTCCAGACAACACAGTTTCTTTGTATTCATCTGCCACCTCTGGCTCTTACAGTCTTTTCATCCCCTCTTTCACAATGATCCCTATGCCTTGGGAGGAGAGGGTGTGATATAGGTGTTCCATTTAGGGTTGACCACTCTGCATCTCTTATTCTCTGCATGTTGACCAGTTGTCTCTGTGTTCAGTGGTCCTAATAGACACCACAGGCTATCAAATGAAAAAGCCAGAAATGGACTTCCTCTTTTGGAATTGTTGACCAGAGGTCCCATAGGCCATCAAATAACACTGGCTATTGCAACTGTGCTTTGTTACCCACCAGAACTTGACAGTAAGGCCCTATTGCTGAAGAAACTACAAATGTGAGTTGCAGAACAAACAAGGAGAAATCAAGCTAAAACTGACCTTGAAGCTTCATCACTGCCAGCTAACATAGCACTAGAAGATGCTATGCATGTTATTGGCAGAAAAAGGTAATCATAAACTTTACCCAGCTGTAAACCCTGTGAGCTACAGTAAATAAACTGGCTTAGCAAAATATGCCCACTGGTGCAATAGTAGCACAAATGTTATAGGAGGAACCAACCACCTTCTAATTGGATTTAAGGCCTACTTCACAAGATGGAGTCCATACCTGATACTGTTATCAGGGACAAGAACCTGTGGCTAGACAGGTCACAGGCCATAGGGGAGAACCAACTACTATCATTCTGCTAAATAGTATTATAATGACAATGTTATACCCATAGATTACTGCATCTCTCAACTCTCACCAGAGGAGGTTCTTGCAGCAGGAGATTAGCACAGACTGAACTTTTTAATACCTGAAAGTAAGAAGAAAACCATGAGTAGGGAAGAAAGATTTTGAAAAGCATTTTAAAAGGACTGTCATAAGGGGTTAGGGAGATAGCTCAGTTGGCAAAGTGCCTTCTGGGAAAACATAAGGACCTAATTTTGGACCCCCAGCATCCATGTAAAAAGGTGGGTGTGGCAGTATGCATCTGTAGTCTCAGCAATAGGTAAAGACAGATCCCTGGTGTTTGCTGCCAGCCAGTCTAGTCAAATGGGTGCACTCCAGCTGCAGTGAAACCCTGTCTCAAAAAATAAGGTGGAAAGTAATTGGGGAAGACACCTGATGTCAACATCCTAGCCTCCACATGCAGGTGTACATATGGGTACATGCACTCACACACATGTACACACATACATACAAATACTCCAACCAAAAAGACTGTCATAAGATAGAACAAGCTGCTTTCTGTTTGAACCCTCTCATGTCCATTTTCTCACTATATCAGTTACAGGAGAAATATTTTGATGAGTTGGGGGAGAATTAACTGCAAAAAGGAAAAAGACTGGGGCTATAGTCTACAAATTCGACAATAAGGCAATGGGGGTTGAGGATATTGCTGATGTAAATCTGGCAGGACTTTTAATGAGTGCTAAAATGAGGAAGGGAAGTAGAGTAGATGACTCATGTGAGCTTTTAAAGTTTCTAGCCTGAGTTGCTGGAAGACAGTGACTTGATGGATGGCAACACTACTTCTACAGCTGAATGTGACCACACAGGTCAACAATGCTGCATTTTTGGAACTCTTCAGTTGAGTTCCTTCTGAGCCAATTTATGACTCATATAAAAGAATTGATCTTGTTAATTTTCGTTTCTCCATTTTTCGTTTAATTAATCTTTTAGCAAGCTTTGGTTAAGCATTTCCTATACGTTATATGCCCTGACAGTCACTGAAAAAAGTCAGCAGAATATGGGATCTATTCTCAATGAGCTCTGTCTATCTGTCCACCTGTTTGGGGTAGATTGGGTTTTGTAGTCTTAGCTCTCATAAATCCTTTATTCCATTGCTCTTCATATGAAAAGAAGAGAGCATTGTGTAAATTGGGAATACACCATCTTAAGTCCATGACTTTATCACATTTTGTCCCAGTTGTTTTATGTTGTGCAGAATCTAAGCAGTTATGACAACATGATCTAGAAATTTGATCTTTGTCCAAAGTTATACTTTCTAAATATAAGCAGACCCTCAAAATCAACCTAAAACTCATGGGCAAAAAAATGTACCCAAACAGATCCATACAAATGTGTTCTCTCTGTCATCTCTCAGTCTTTCTAACACACACACACACACACACACACAAACACACACACACACACACACACCATTCAGATGTATTTCAATCTGATGACAACATATGTAATATTTACAATATCAAAGATTTGTGCTGAAAATGAAGAACTTGTGAAAATTAGAAACACAGTTGTTTCTTTTCAGAAACCCATCACTGAGTAGAAAAATAGATACATTTATTGAAAGATGTAAGTGATACAAAGGAATAAGTGATAAAACAGAAAAAGCAAATTAACAATGGTGAAATAATATTCAACAATCTCCTATGTTATTGAATATTACTGAAATAATATTCAATAATCTATATTTCAGTTAATTGTTTTCAGTCCTCAGGTACAGAGTTGTGAATTAATTAGGCTATTCAATTCATTCGACAAACGTTCTTTGAGCATCCGTTGTGTGGCAGGTACCATTGTAGGCACTGAATATGTGAAACTTTTATTAAAGTTGGGGATACAGTCAGAAAATAAGAAAATATGACAGTGATGACGAGAGAAAATAAAAACAAGATGGTAGGACAGTGCATTTATTGCTTTTGTGTCACTGTGACCAAAATGCCTAACACCAGCAATTTAAGGACTAACTCATTTTGGTTCATGATTTCAGGGGATTTCAGTCCATCATAGCGAGAAGGCATGACAGAATGGCTGAATCCACAGCAGTGAAAGCCTGAGACAGCAGCTATTCACGTGGTGGCCAATCAGAGAGCGGTTAGAAGAAGGAACTGGATTATGACCTTCAAAGGTTTGCTGTGAATGATCTACTTTTACCAGCTAGGCCCCCACTTCCTAAACACTCCACAACCCCACCTGCCAATGGTGCTACTATCTTAGGAACAAATACTCAAAACATGAATCCAAGAGAGAAAACATTAAATCATGTAGCTCTACAGCATCTGAAGTACCTGGTAACATGACATGGGCTCCAACAGGCTTGAGCAGGCCTGTCCCTGTGGCTCTGCTGCTGCCTACAGCACACGTGGCTTCTGAGTAGCTACATAGTTGAACCTAGGAAAACCTGAGTATTCCTTTTTCAAAATGGCACTCCTGAAGACCCCATGAAAAAGTCTTTCAAATGAATTTCTCATTTTAAATTCTGGAAACTTTGATATATAGTCTCACCCTCAAAAGCACCTTCCCTATTGTCCCAGTGCAAAGTGTCCAGCATCTAATGATGCTAATCTCTTTAACATTGTGTTCATTAACTTTGTAACTTTAAATATGCTGCTTTTCTAGCCAAACTGTGTATTTTTAAAATCCTTCTGCTCTGCTTTTGTTCCCATTCTTACTATAAACCTAGCTAAAAGCAGCCAGAAATAACCATTCTCCATCCTAGATGCTATGCTGTCCTGAATTTACTCTGCAAAGTCACCTAGCCCATTCCTTTTCAATTCAGTCTCACTAATTTTCAGTACACAGGAAAAACGTAACCAGAGTCTTTATCAGAGTGTAACACAAATAGTTTGTAGTTCAATTCTAGTCTTGTTTCCATTCAAAACCTCATGAACACAGTCTTTACTGTCCACATTTACACTGGTATTCTGGTCTTCCAGACTCCCACTGGAATGGGCCATTCAACTCTACTTACAACATTCTAGGGCTTCTCTAGCTCATATCTTCAATATCTTCCATGTTCCTCCTACAAACTATTTCCATATGCCTAAGAACCATACTCTCAGGTTTAATCATAGAAAATACCCCACTCTTGATACCAGTTTCTGTTGTGGAAAATCTTGTGACTGATTTTGCCTTTTGCCTTACATACCTATCTGCTGGAATGCAGTGTTTCCTGTTTCTTATCAGAGAGAAAACTATGTAAGTCACATGGTTTCCAGGGATCCGAAACTTAGAGAAACAAACTCATCATGCTAATAGGGCATCTGGCCCACTAGAGTGTAATAGGATACTAGTCTGCCACACTAATAAGGGATCCCATATGCTGTGCTATGATTGGACTATTACCCTTATATAAGCCCATACTTTCATGCAATAAAGCAGATCTGTGTCACTGAAACTGGTCTCCTGCACCTGAATGCGGTGATGCTGGTGCAGACTCCTCACCAGCCCTGGGGTCTGGACCAGACAACTAATCGGAGGAACTAAGAGAGCAGGAGAGCGACCATAGCTGGAGGAGAGCAGCCACAGCCAGCGACCACAAAAGTCACCTCAAATTCCAGTTTGGGGTGCGCAGGGATCCCGGGGCACCAGCTGCTAGCGTGGCACCAGTCCCCTGCACGCACCTGGAAGGCGGCGGGTCCTGCAGCGAGTCTGCTCTGCGTTGCTGGCGGGCCCCTGCTTCTCCGCTGTGGGGCCCTCTT
>NW_008330570.1:1260612-1296637 GCF_000622305.1 Nannospalax galili
TCTTGCCCCCTGGTTTACAGATTCTTGTTGCTGGGATCCTGAACAATGGGCTTGCATTTTATTCTTGGCCTGGCGTAGAGAAGTGAGGGAGGGATGCCCACAGTCTGGGCTGTTCTACCCTGTTGTGACAACCATTCTGGCCTCCCTTTGGGGGGGTTCCCCCCAAAGCCCCTAAACAGGAAAATCTCCTATTAAAGGAGATAGATGAGCAAATACAACAACAGGACACTGGGGACAGCCTGTCCCAGGCATTTCCAGTTAAAACAAAACTAATGGATTCTTGTTCTGATGAAACAATGACTGTAAATGATGATATAAAAAATGAGGAATTGGAGTTTGAGAGCTCCCCTGATGAAAAACAGGAAGTCAAGATTGCCCCTGCCCTGCCATTACAGGGCAGTGGCTACCCTCCACCATCTTGTATTAGCTTTGATGAAAAACAGGAAGTTAAGGCAGCCTCTGCTCTGCCATTACAGGACAATGGCTACTTTCTGCCATCTTGCACTAACTTTAAGGAAGTTTCCTCCCAGTCCATCTACCCCTCCCTCCTGGAGGAGGACTGGCCCCTCCTGGAGGGGCCCACCTAGGCCCCTCTTCTATGATACTATGGGAGATTCTCCACAGTTCTTCCCAGTTACTGTCAATCAGGGACAACAGAACCCCACCGTCTGGAATCCATATTCTCATGATACCTTAAGGAAGCTGCGTAAGTCAGCAGTTGAGGATGGCATTCACTCCCCCTGGTTTGGTCAGTTATTTGGCCAATACCCCCTATGATTGGCAGAATATCACCCATGCCCGCTCACAGGGAGGCGATTTCCTTTTATGGAAAGCTGCTTACCAAGATGAATGTGAACAACAAGCAAAGCACAATAGAAATGCCAACGTCCAAAACATTGGAATTGATGCTCTAGTAGGACACGGCATTTTTAAGACTCCCCAAGCTCAGGCACAGGGACCTCCCCCCACTACTTTGAACAAGTACGGCTTTGCACGCTTTGTGCTTTTTGAAGTATGCCAACTCGAGGTGATACCAAATTAACCAAATTGATACAAAAACCAGGCAAGTCTTTCTCCGATTTTGTTGAGAGATGCCAACAAAGTATAAATAGAAAGATCAGTCATCAGGGAGCTGCCAATGCCTTGCTCAAGGATCTTGTATATGAAGGCTGCTCTACAGAGTGTCACCTTGCCATAGGACCCATTAGACACAGGATGTCTCTGAATGGATTCTGGCCTGCTGAGATGTGGGGACCGCTCGGGCCCATGCCACAGCCCTTGCTGAGGCACTGGCTGCTCATCAGCTGCAGGCCGAGATAGACAAAGGCAAATGTTGGACCTGCGGGGGACAGGGCCATTGGTTGAGGGGGTTTCCTGAGGAACTTGGCTCTGTCCTGCAGACGGGTCTGGGGAAACCCGCCGCAGGTAAGATCGGGGAAAGGTGAGTGTGCTGTCTGCCCATTCCACCAGCCCTCCATGCCGAGGACAATCAGAAGCGACAGGGAATCTTGTCAAGCAGGAGTTCATTTATTGCAGGTGTCACAGAGCTTATAAAGGCATCTGGAAATCCCCTTTCCCCCTGAGGGTGTCCAATCAGTTTAAAGGTCAATCGAGCAGGAAGGCAGCACTTCATGGATCTTAAGGATGATCACACACTGGTTATGCACTCCTCAGCAGTGCGGAACTATCCGTCAGCCAGTCTGAAGACTTTCAAAACAAGTCAGGCCACGTCTCTCCCACTTCCTCTCAGTGTTATCTTTGCAGAGCGCCCACAATTGGTCACATACCTATCCTAATAAGATTATGAAAGAGACCAAAAGGAGCCAGGTTCCCCCTTCAAAATGCCCAAGATGCCACAAAGGCTTTCATTGGGCAAGAGAATGCAGGTCTAAGGTGGATGCAGATGGTAAACCCATACAAAAGATGCCTTTAAGCAGGCAACGGAGTGCCACTCAGCCCCACCCCCAAAGAGAGGAAGTACGGGAATACACCCCCCCACTTCCAATGGATGATACCTATTGATTTGCATAAGCCTAGGATGCAACTTTCCCTAGATGGCCATAAGTTTAAAGGCCTAATTGATACAGGGGCCGATATTACTGTAATCGGACAGGAAGAAGCCTTGTCTCATTGGCACCGTAAGCCTGGACCCCCTATACAAGGTGTTGGGGGCTTTTGAAATACTTTACAGGTCCAGCATCCCATGGTCTGGACTGACCCAGATGGCAATACAGGAGCTATTAAACCACTCCTAGCTGCAGGGCTTCCCCATAACCTGTGGGGGAGAGATATCCTCCGCAATATGGAGGCTGTTCTAACTACCAATGATAAAGCCTTTTATGACAACTGCATTGTAGACCAGCGGTTAGGTAATGCCCCCAATTCTAACGGCCACTGCTCCACTTCCCAAGCTGCCTCCCATCAAACTAATGTAGGACACTAAAGCTCCCATATGGGTGGAGCAGTGGCCTCTTCCTTCACATAAATTAGCTCATTTGATCTCCTTGGGTCATACTGAGCCCTCACTTAGTCCTCATAATTCTCCCATTTTTGTTATACAAAAGAGATCAGGAAAGTAGAGACTTTTCCATGATTTAAGGGCTATTAATGAGTATATGAAGCCTTTAGGGACCCTTCAAATGGGGATGCCTCACCCTACTGCTATTCCCAAAGAATGCACAATTATTATAACAGATATTAAGGACTGTTTCTTCTCTATCGCTCTTCATGATGATGATAAGCTCTACTTTGCCTTCTCTATATCTGCCACTAACCATAACCTTCCAGTTCAACGCTATCAATGGAAGGTTTTGCCTCAGGGCATGAAAAAAAGTCCTACTATCTGCCAATATTATGTGGCACATGCCTGCAGACCTTTGCTGACTGAGGTTTATACTTTACAGTATATGGATGACACTCTTATCAACCATAAGGATCCTAAGATCTTACAAGGAGCTTTTCAAAAACTCAAAACAAACCTCCAGGCATTAGGTCTTACTATTGCAGCAGATAAAATACAGTTACATGCCCCTTATACCTTTTTGGACCACTCTATTCAAGATGTCATCCGGCCCATAGCTCCTGTTCTTACCTTACCAGATGAGATTACACTTTCAGAGGTGCAAACCCTCTGCGGCAACATCAATTGGATACGGGGCTTCTTACCCATATCCACAGAAGAGCTTACACTGCTCTATGACCTCTTGCGGGGTACTGATATGGTCTCCATTCCCTGCAGGCACAACGTGTTGTCACAACGATCAAGTCTCACCTGCCCCAAGCATTTGTAAATAGGATACAGCCAAAGTTGCCCATCCAAGCACTAGTTATTCCTACTAAAAACACCCCATTGGGAGTGCTCTGGCAGACCCAGGGCCCCCTGATGTGGGTCCACTCTTCATGGAGTCAACTTCACAAGGTCACCCCGGCTATTGAGGCATGGGCTATGCTAACCCTTAAACTTGTCCACACCTCCCGCCTTCTGTATGGCCGTGAACCCGAATCATTGGTCTTTCCCCTTCCACTTCACATGCTACAGTCATTGTTCTTTGACAACCCTGGCTTCCAAACTCTCCTACTAGTCTATCAGGGGAAATATGACAATCATTATCCTAAACATAAACTCCTTCAAGGAATAAGACAGCTTTCCTTGTCCCTATTTCCCCAGGCATTTCCAAAGCGGAACCCTCTTCCTAAGGCTCCCCTAATCTTTACTGATTCTAGTAAACACAAATTTGGTTATATAATTTACCAGGAAGGACAACTCTCCTCACATAAGGTTTTCCCTTTCCAGGGATCTGTACAGCTCAGAGAGCTCTCAGCCATGTTATAGGTCTTTCAGGATCTCCCTACAGCTCCCTGTAATATTTTTTCTGACAGTGCTTATGTAGTTCAGACTCTACAACATCTGGCCTTTGCAGCTTTCTGGCCCCGCCAGAGTCCCCTTGATTTGTTGATCTCCTCATTATAACTATTACTCGAGCAGCACTCTGCCCCTTGGTATATTCAACACTTACACTCTCATACCAATCTCCTGGGGCTTCTGATAGAGGGCAATGACTCCATTGACAAACTGGTCCTGAGCACCACCCTAGACTCCACCATAATTCAACAAGCTAGAGACTTACACTCCTGCTTCCACCTTTCTCCCCAAGCTATACATAGGCTTCTACCCAATTCAGAGCTGCAAGCATTTGGTCCATGCCTGCTCCTCATACCAATCTCCTGGGGCTTCTGATAGAGGGCAATGACGCCATTGACAAACTGGTCCTGAGCACCACCCTAGACTCCACCATAATTCAACAAGCTAGAGACTTACACGCCTGCTTCCACCTTTCTCCCCAAGCTATACATAGGCTTCTACCAATTCAGAGCTGCAAGCATTTGGTCCATGCCTGCTCATCTTGTGCCCCTCTTCTACCTCTGGGACCATTACAACCTGCTGGAACTCTCCCTAGGGGCCTTGGCCCCAACAAGATATGGCAAATGGATGTCACTCATTTTTCTCCTTTTGGCAAGCTCAAGTATGTCCATCATATTATTGACACTTATTCCAATGTCCATTTTGCATTGGCCTGCTCTGGTGAGATGGCTTCTCATGCCATAAGGACTGTCAAATATGCCATGGACCTTATGGGAGTTCCTTGGCAAATAAAAAGAGAAAATGGTCCTTGTTATGTTTCTGCTGCCTTCATCCATTTTTGCTCTGACTGGAATATTAGGCAAAAAACTGGTATCCCTAACAAACCTCAGGGTCAAGGGATTGTTGAGCGTTCCCACCAAACACTCATTAAACAAAAACAGAAAATAGGGGAAGACAATGATAAAGGCCCCGCTATAAGGACCCCAATTTTGTTATACAACAAGCTCTATTTGTATTAAATTTTCTAAAATTTGACTCCGATGGCCTCCCACCAGCAATAAAGCATTGGGGGGCATTCACTCAGCCCACTCCTGCCCCCATGGTGAGATGGAAGGACCCTCTCACAAGTGAATGGAAAGGTCCACACCTATTATTAACACAAGGGCAAGGCTATTATTATTAACACAAGGGTGAGGCTATGCTTGTGTCTTTCCAGATAATGTTTCAGCCCCCATTTGGATCCCAGCCCAGATCATCAGAATTGCCTGTGACAGAAAACCTCACTCCACAACCACCGACCCCAGAGATGGCAGCCCTGACCCTGGAGGAAGCAGCGCACCTCCCAACCACTGAGAGACCGATCCAGTGTCGCAGACCACAAAAGCCACCAACCTGGGGAGACCTCGAATATCTCTCTCTGCAAACAGAGACATTAGCTAAGCTAAGTCCTCAATCCAGAGGAAAACCTTTGTCTGTGTTCCTTATTATGTGTGCCATCATTACTGCTAACTCCTGATTTTTGGACCCTGCATTATTAAGGGTCTTGATAATTTTGTTAAAACTCGTATTTCTCTGGTTCACTTAGCTGTTGCCCTGCCTCCAGATCTTGCCACACATGTCTCTGCAAACAATGACCCGCTGTTCCTTGCCCTTACCAACCTATAATAATAGAGATATGAAAAATAGGCTTGAGCATAGGTGTAAAATCTTACGGAACAACCATGCAACGGACCTGAGACAACGGCCCGACTGCTGGAGCCACAGGAAATGCCTTGCAATATATACTTCTGTTGGCAGACTGTGAGACTGATGCCTAGAACTTACCACTCCCTAATCCCCATTGTTACCCCAGATGGGTCAACCCTGCTCCATCGGCTTTTATGATACACTGCCTCTCCCTCTGCCAGACCATACCAAGGGACTCACCCTTCGAGGGCTGGTAGTCAATGATGGGTAAGATCCCAAAAGATGGGACAACCTAAGGCAGGCGCAGTCCATAATGCTGGGTGACCCTTGAGGTGAGGACAACAATGCCAAGGCAAAGAACCTCGATTCCCAATGGTTGGCATGGAGTTGGCCCAGCCTGCTCTCGAGAGAACTCGCCATCTTGAAGGATGGGGCCCACAATAAGGGATCAATCCCTTGCCTCCCAAGCCATTCTACCTTGCCTTGATGCACAACAGAAAAAAACACCACATACAGCCCCTGGACTATATCAGTATGCTATATATTCTGAACTGTGCCTCATTCTTAAAAATGAAAAAATAGGGGGAGATGTTGTGGAAAATCTTGTGACTGATTTTGCCTTTTGCCTTACATACCTATCGTGCTGGAATGCAGTGTTTCCTGTTTCTTATCAGAGAGAAAACTATGTAAGTCACATGGTTTCCAGGAATCCGAAACTTAGAGAAACTGAAACTTATAATGCTAATAGGGCATCTGGCCTGCTAGATTGTAATAGGATACTAGTCTGCCATGCTAATAAGGGATCCCATATGCTGTGTTATGATTGGACTATTACCCTTATATAAGCCCATACTTTCCTGCAATAAAGCAGATCTATGTCACTGAACCTGATCTCCTGCGTCTGAATGCAGCAACGCTGGCGCAGACACCTCACCAGCCCTGGGGTCCGGACTGGATGACTGATCGGAGGAATTAAGAGAGCAGGAGAGCAGCCATAGCTGGAGGAGAGCAGCCACAGCCAGCAACCACAAGTTTCCTTTAGAAGTTGTTTTTACATTTCAGTAACCAAAATACCTGACAGAAATAATTTAATGGAGGAAAAGATTTATTTTGGCTCACAGTTTCAGGGGTTTTCAGTCAATCACAGCAGAGAAGGCATGGTGGAGCATTTCCATTCATGGAGGCAGGAGTGTGAGACAGCAGCTATTCACGTCATAGTAGACTAGGGAGCAGACAGTGGCAGGAACTAGGAGCTGGGACCTCACCTTCAAAGACTTGTCCCTGGTCACCTACTTCTGCCAGCTAGACCCCACATCTAAAGGCTCTACAGACCCCTCCCATAGTTTCACAGCTAGAAAATAAAGTCTCTCTCTCTCTCTCTTTCTCTTTCTTTTTTATCTTTTTGAGACAGGGTGTCCCTGTAGCCCAACCTGGCCTAGAGCTCATTATGTAGACCAGGTTGGCCTTGAACTCACAGAGATCCACCTGCCTCTGCCTTCTGCCTCCCAAGTGCTGAGATTAAAGGCACACACCACCACACACAGCTTGAAAATAAACTTTCAAAACAGGAGCCTCTGGGGAGCAGTTCTGATTCAAATCATAACAGATAGCAAGTCATCAGATTGTTCTTGAGTAGAGTGGTCAGAGAAATCTTCTCTAAAGGTGTGACATTTTCAAGTAACCTGAACAACAGGAAGAAGCACATCCCAAGAAGAAAGATGAGAATGATGAGGATGTCAGCAAAGGTCACAAGGAAAGATGGACTGGATAATTATAAAGAACATACAAGTGCCTGGGATACTGTGGGCAATGTGGGGAGAGTGGAATTACATAAAACTGGAGAAGTGGGCAACAACCAGAAAACCTAAGAATGGACTTGAAAATAATACAAAGTTTGTCTGAAATATATCATGTGTAATGAGAGAGAGAGAGAGAGAGAGAGAGAGAGAGAGAGAGAGAGATCCAAAGATGTTTTGGCATTGGCAGAACTGCTAGCATCTGTGACTCCTTTGGAAGAAATAGCATTCATTTATGTCAAGTTTTAAAACTCATAGTCACATTTAATACTTAATTTAATTAGGGCAATCTAAAGAACAAAAGGATATTTGCAAACAGTACATGAACTTTAAGCTTTGTCAATGGTACTGCTGGGCAGAGCATAAGAAAACCCATAAACTCCCAAAGCACACTTTGATAATAAGAAGGCCCATGAGAGCAAGCAGGGTGAGTGAAACAACTCCACCTCCAGGCAGTGAAGAGTGGTAGCTTCTGCTGTTCTCCTTAGGCTGGAGGTATTATGTCACATTCTCATTTTGGGGTCTGAATAATGCCTGTCTCCTATTTCATATTACTGCTTTTATCAATTTTCAACTCTACAGGTATCCTTTCTAATATGTTTAGCATCTGTCCTCAGATAAGGGCTATCTTTGAAGAATATATTGGTTGTTTTCCGTGATTGATTTTAATTTTTCAACATGGTATTGCTCTGGGCCTCATTTATGTGATGAAGAACATGAGTTTGTTAGATTCACTATGTAACCAGCCTGACTTCAAATTCAGTCCTTGTCTCAGCCTCATTAGTGCTAGGATTATAAATATGCACCATCATGCCTGGGCTAAAACTGTTAAATGTTCACCCATATTGTTCTTGTGTCTCTAATTTATCACTTGTAACTGCTGCAGAGTGTTTTATGATAAAAAATCCTTCATATTGGAGGGATGGCTCAGTCAGTAAAGTGCCTCCTATACAAATATAAGGACCTGAGTGTGACTCCTTAGCATTCATGTAAAAAACTGGACATGGTGATGTGTACCTGTAATCCCAGAACTGAAGAGGCAGAGAGAAGAGGATTCCTGGGGCTTGGTGGCCAGGCAGTCTACCTTAACTGATGAGTTCCAGGTTCAGTGAGCAACCCTGTCTCAAAAAATATGATGAAGAGTGATAAAGACACACAACATAGACCTCTGGCCTCCACATTCACACATATGTGCACATACCCTCATACACACACAAGCACATGCACAGACATACCACATATATACAAATAAAATAAAATTTTGAAAAATATTCTTCACATTTCAGTTATCAATTCCCCTAGAGATGGAAACTAGTTTATCACCCTTCCCACCCAGTGAACATCCTCATAATGGTGACCTTATGGGCCTGAGGTGAGTTTCTGTTTGGGGTATTGCAGGGCCAGAAGGATTGTTATCATTCGGTTTCCCTCAATAAGGCTAGATTGCTCTGCTAAATGAACACCCTAGTCCACAGGCCCATTATATTTTTATAGATAATTTACTCAGAATACATTGAGCCTAAGAGACATATGGTGACATATTCAAGTCAAACGGAAGTCTTAAAATCAAGATCCAGGTCTTCCAATTCCATTCTAAGGCTTTCTCCACTGGGAAAGAGCTCTTCTGAGGAAGCTGACATTTAACCAAATGTGTATAAAGCACAAATGCAAAGTTAAACTGAAATATGCTTTAAGGGTCATTTGATAATCATTTATCACTGAATGGCAGTTATAGAAGGTACTAATTTAATTCCTCATGATGTCAAGTTTGTATTTCTTTCCATCATCAAAGCACCTGTACTAAGCAGGTATGCACCAAGAATCAGCTACTTCCATTCCTGAAGGAATTTAATCTCTCTTTTTCTTTAACCACATTGATAACAGATGGCAGATTTTCTAAAAACTTTTCTGTAGTTCTGTTTATCTTACATCTGTATATCATGATCTCAGGATCCCTCAAAACCAACAACATTATCAAATTCCCGTTCTCTGTTTCCAGAGGCTACAAACTCTCTTACGTTGCAGCTCACAAATATCAAAGTCCCCTAGGAAGACATGCCCAGGGTTAGTGGCCAGTGTGTAGCACAGGAGTACAATGCTTTACTATCAAGTACAGCAGAACCATAAAATGGATCCATTTTAGCTATGGTTAGTTATGCCCATGGGTTTGAAATAATTATTTTCCTAGACATGTGGTTCCCAGATGAAATTCATGCTGTGATTTTGATTTTTAAAATACAAAAAAAAAATCTCTAGCAGAAATTCACCACCAACATGTTAAGGAATTTGAGGACTAAAAATAATCTCTCCACAGAGTGCATTAATGTGGTGTGCACATTTGGGAAAAGGATGGACTCACCAGGGAATCTGAATAAGAGAGTGACATCTGAAATTAACTGTGGTCTACCTATTGATTTGTCTAATATCTAACAGCTGACCCACATGAGCAAAAATATATTTGAGACTACTCAACAATAAATTAAAAATACTATGGATGTTAACCATTGAGCCTTCTTTCAACTGTCTAACTCAATTGAACATATGTCCAGTAGAAATACAATGTAGTCTGTGTATGTAATTTTTACATTTTCTTAATATCACACAAAAAGGTAAAAATGAAGCAGGTAGAAATATTTTCAATAATATATTTTATTTAACCCAAAATAAATTATTGTCATTTAAATATATGCCACTAGCTACATTTGAAGTACCCATGTGGCCAGGGGTTACCATATTGAGTAGAGTAAACTGGTACCTCAGAATTGCTTTCCTAAAGCTCCCTGGCCTCCCAGGATGCTCTTCTGTGCCTGCAGCTTCCAACCATCATCCTAGGTTCTCCTAATATAAATGTTTAGCTCATCCAGCCAGACAAAAATCTCACTTGCTATTTTTCCTCTCCTTTTAAATTTGCTTTTATTTTTATTTATGTGTATGGGGAGGGAGGGATATGTACAGGTGAGTGCAGCTGTCTACAGAGGCCAGAGAGGGTGTCAGAATCCCTGGAGCTGGAGTCACAAGCTGTTGTGAACAGACCAAATGGGTGCTGAGAACTGAACTCAGGTCCTCTGTAAGAGCAGTAGATGCTTTTAATCACTGAACTATCTCTCCAGCTCCTCACTTGCTTTTTTTCAAACCTTGTTTTCTCCATGGCCACAAATCAGTATCTGACCTTCAGCAATATGCTGGTTTTACCTGCTCTGGTGGGAGCTAGTGAGAATTCTTCTTTCCTTCCCTGTTTCATCTTGTATCCCTGTTATTCAACACACCGTGTAGCACAATGAACTATTTCACATGTAAGTCATTTAATGCGGACTTGGGTGGGAAGGAGGTTCAGAGGACCATGTGAGGGGGACATCATCATGCTATTCTGGTTGCCTGTGTGTTTGTCCTCAGCTTTTGGACAAGCTCTTACCCTTCAGGTTTTCCCCACTTCAAGCTGACTTTGTATGGCCAAAGGACATGTTGGTTGACTCTGGAGGACAGGGCCTCCCATACAGTGGGACTCAGCAGTGTCTGAGAAACCCAACTGATCAACTTCAGGGAGAAAGAAGCACCCGAGTTGGTGGAATGCTGGCCTGAGACCCAGGCAGGGATAGCTGGGAGTCAGTCCAAGGAGGGAACCAGCAGCAGTGCTGGGCAGAGCACTCTGGGTAGACATTTCTGCAGTGGGAGGTGGAGCTTTTAGCTTAGAGGAACCTTCTTCTCACCAAGCAAGTTCTGCAGAGTGAATCTGAGAGTTGTTACAGGAAGCTCGGCCTGGAGCCTGTTCTTCCAGCCCTTCCAACGCTTATATGAGCTACTTAATAAATCCCTTTCTGTCTAGTTAGTATTGGTTTTATTATTGAAACCAAGAACCTGACCCCATTTTTGTGGATTATAGTATTAGTCAGGGTTTTCCTTTGTATTGTTAAGTGTATATGTATCCCTCTGTTATCTGATTTTGTTCCTTTAAAGGAAATCTTTTGAACCTCTGGCTATGAAAGAGTAAGACGTTGGCATATTTATTCTCTTCAATTTTGATTATATAACTTCTTTCTGGCGCCAAAGTTCCCAAATTCTTGGTAGCTGACTTTCCTAGATAATTCCTATAAATAATTATAATCCTAAAAGTCAAATTTAGACTTCTTGGTGCAGGTAGTTTGATTGTCCTCCTAGACTGCTTTTATGTTTATGCTGTAAGAAGGAAGAGCAACAAGTAAGAGGAAGGGCTCACCCACTAAACCCTCCATCCTGATGTGCCCCTGCATGGGATGGGAAGATAAGGACTGCTCCCCTTTCTCTTCTTGCTTGATCTAAGGCTTTCCCAATAAAATCTGATCTTTAAGCCATATTGCAAAATGTTGAAGAATTCATTCTTCCCCCTATTTCACCATGCATGGTGGCCATAAAAATTCGCCTTGTATTATACAGATCCTTTCCTCATAATCTAAAACACAGAGGAACCACAACAGAGCAATACCTACTGTAAGCAAAGTCAAAAGACCAATGACATCTCGGGGAAAACATTTGCAATTCATAGCACAAATGGCTGATGTCCGGACATTAAAAGGTCTTGAAAATCAAAAGGTAAAGATCAAAATTACCCCCATAGAAAAATGGGCTAACAGACAGTTTATAGAGAGGAAATAGAAAGGAGTTGCTAAAGCAAATGACTCTTCAACATATGCAAAGAAAAAATGTTTACAAATACTATCCAGACATTCTGGATTTTAAGCTCTTAGAGCAACCAGACAAACATGTAGGCCAAACCATGGTACTAGCAAGAGTCGGGGATATAGGTGTACTTAATTGGTGGGAGTATAAGTTGAAACTTCTGGAGGGCAAATTATAATTACACACACTCAACCAACATTCTATTTTTAGGGGTTTAGTCTACAGATACACTTTCATATATACAAACCAAATTATGGACAGCTGCAGCATTGTGTGAGAGAGCAAAATGCTTTCCTATCACCTGAAAATAAGAATAAAAAAACTGTACCTGGCAAAATGACTATGCTGCTTTTATTCTGAGGCTGTGTGTGAGGAAAGGCTGTCCTCTGCAGAGAAGATCCAATCAGGGTAAGGAGATTCAAACAGAGTGCTGGAGATGGCACAGGGCAGGCAGAGCTGGCTGGATTCAGAATGCACATACACAAGTGATACTGAGACATGAAATTAACAATACGTTGCTTAAAACAAAGCTTTGTGGGCCAGCAAGATCACTCAGCAGGTAAGAGGGCTTGCCGCAGAGGCTGCTGATTTGAGTTGGGGCCACAGGACCACATGGAGGAAGAAGACAAGTGACTCTCACAAACTGTCCTCTCACTTTCACATATATACACATACAAAATAAATAAATGTAATAACATTTTCTAAAATGAACATGGCTTGGGTTCCACTCCAAACCAAGGAGAGGCAAGAGTGCAGAGGGGAAAAGAACCTTACAGACCCACTCACCGTCTTGGCACAGAGACACAGGGTGGAGGAACAGCTGCCAGGGATGAGCCACCCTGCAGTTGCTGACCTTCTCTGCAAAGAAGGAAAGGCTAGACCAGCTCACATAAACTCACTTAGGCATCCCTGTTGGGATCTGGGGGTTTCAGGCAGAGGTGAGGCACGGGGCTCTGGTACCTTCCCCACAAGTGTTTAGCTAGCAGTCTAGACAGGAGAGTACCTAGAAGACATTCACCGTTATATTCCATATGAACAGCGCCCCCCTGGAGAGAGTATAATTCACATGTTGTCCACTGAAAATGAGAGTGCCTCAGCCCTATAGGAAAAGGTGCCCTCGTGCAAAGGTGAGAAAGACTCCAAGGGAAACAGCACAGATCGTCACAAAACTACAAAAAACAATGGGGGTGGGGAGACAGGCAAAAAACACAGAAAGATATTACCACAGAACTGGTGAAAACTGTGACTAGAATTAATCTCCATGAACTCTAGGAGCGAAAGAAAAATAATCTCTATCTAACAAGCAGAGATGAAAAGGTTCAAGCAAGAAAGAAATGGCAAGGCAACTGAAATGAGAAACGGTCAGCATTTTTTCTTTAAGGTAGAACTGTGTACAATAAAATCTTAGATATATAGTGTGGTAACTTAAAAATAACCACACCCATGTAACCAACACTCAGATACAGATATGGAACATTACCCACACCCAAGAAGTTTCCTTCATGCTCCCTCACAGTCAGATGTCTTTTGGCAGATATAAGCATTCATTTCTGCTGGGGCAGTATAAAGGAGCAGTTTTTAAATGATTTTTCAGGTTGGCATGCAAAGTGATGGGTTTCATCATGGTGTCCCTACACAGATGTCACTATAATTTGCTCTCATTTGTTCCCCTCCCCCCAGTGCCCTCCCCTATGTGCTTTCCCTCCTCCAGCTGGTTCCCTTTCTTCCCAGCTTCTGCTTTCTTATCACAGGTCTTATTTCATTACTGTTTCCCACCTTCTGTGGGATCTCTTACCTCCCTCTCATGATTCCCTTTCTGCATACACATATAGACATACATACATATATATACATACATAATTTTAAATCTGTGATCTGAATGTGAGAGAAACATGCAGTATTGGTCTTTGGGGGTATGATTTATTTCACTTAACATAATTATTTCCCGTTGCGTTCATTTTCCTACAAATGTCATGATTTCTTTGTCTTTACGGATGTATGAAATTCCATTGTCTGTCTTTTCCTCTCTGAAATGAAGGGGTCTATATACATTGTGTATGAGTTCTTTGTCACACGAATATACAAATAATAATTTCTGTAGTCTGTTTAAGAAATCATTGCTTACCTCAAAGTTATGAAAATATTCTCCAACTGTAAATATTCTTTATTGGTCTACCTTTCACACTAAGTTCTATGATGTCTCTCAAGTTACTGTTGGTGTGTGGAGTGTTGAAAGAAGTCAAGGTTAATTTATATGCATGAACGGCCCATTGTTGCAAATGGCACACCACCCCAGACTATATTGGTGCATTTGTATAGTGAGGAATCTTTATAGTGAGGAATCATGTGCAGGTCTGTCTCCTTAGGCCAGAGTGGCAAGCTCTCTAACACCAGCTGAGTAAGCACTTCCCACTGTGCTCACTTCTGTCCTGGCTCCTGGCAGAACTCCTTACTTACAGCCAACTGCCTGGAAGGAGGTGTCCTAACTTGCTTTCTGTTACTGTAATAAAACACCCACCCAAAAAGAACTTGGGGGTGAAAAGGGTTTATTTTTGTTTACGTCTCCAAGTCACACTGAGGGAGGTCAGGGCAGGAACTCAAGGGATGAACCTGGAGCAAAAATCATGGAGAAAGGCTGTTTACTAGCTAGCTCTCTCATTGGCTCTGCTTACCTTTCTTATATAGCCCAGAGCCACCTTCCTAGGGATGGTGCCACCTGCGGGGTTAGGAAAGGCAGGAGAAAGAAAGAGAGGGGAGAGAAAGAAAGGAGTGAGAGAAAGAGAGGTAAAGAGGAGGAAGAGAGGAGAAGGTAGGAGAAGTGAAAGGCTGTCAGCTCCTCCTGCCTTCCCCAGACCCTTACCTGCAACAGACTTCAGCTGAAGGAAAGCAGCAGCTTTAAACACTAGAGTTGGGGCTGGAGAGATGGCTTAGCTTAGGCTAAGCATGCATACTGCTCTTGTAGTGGACTCAGGGTGGATTCCTAGCATCCAAAATTAGAGGTTCACAACTGCCTGTAACTCCAGTTCCAGGGAATCTGACACCCTCTTCTGGCCTCTAAGGGTACCTGCATTCATGTGCACAGATACACACACATTTTATATATATACATAATTAAAAAGAAAATAAAATAGTTTTAAAAGCCAAGCCAAACCAAGAAATCCACTATTGTTATGTTGTATTTGTGATCTAAAATGAAGGTAAGAATTTTTATCCCTGAAAGTGGCCAGAAATGTGATGGGGAAGTTTGAGTTTGCATCCACAAAGGACAGCAAAGGCTTCCTCCACTGGACACCTGGAGATAAAAATAAAATTGTTTCTATGATCACAAAACACAAGTCCTATTTGTTCAAGGAGTTGGCTACACAAAAGAATTCATTAAGCAAAAGTAAATTCAGGGGCTGGAGAGATGGCTCCACTGTTCTTGCAGAAGACCAGGGTTCAAATCCCAGCACCCACATGGCAGCTAACAACTGTCTGTAACTCCAGTTCCAGGGGATCCGACAGCCTCTTCTGTCCTTCGTGGGCATTGCAGGACATGGTGCACTTACCTACATGCAGGCAATACACACATACACATAAAAATAATAAAATATATTTTTTAAAAGAGTAAATTCAAAGACAAATTTAGTACATAAATTTCCTGATCTAAAGATCTACTAAGGTTATATACATTAAGGGTAAAGTTTGATGGTATGTGAAGAAATCAAAAGGATTGAAAAAGCTGTAAGTGTGACTTCCATCAATTACCCATGCTTGAAGAAAGCTATATATAATGAGAGAGTGCATGACATGTTTAATATCAAGAGTAAACAAATAAAACTCAAAGCCAGTGGCCACAGCTCACTTGGCTCACGCTCATAACAAGTGACTTAATTGCAGCCTTGTGTCCATTATTCCACACATAAGAAGCAAAGCCACCTCTCTCTCTCCATCTCCCCATCAGTGAAGATATCTCCAACATTCTACAGCCATCCAAGTAAATCAAGTAAAACTGTTTTCTACTGTATTGGGAGCCAAATAACACACGTGTGTGTGTGTGTGTGTGTGTGTGTGTGTGTGTGTGTGTGGTGTGATACAAATAAGAATTTTATTTTCTTAAATCCCAACTATTAGCTGGATGTGGTGGCACACACCTTTAATCTCAGCACTCCGGAGGCAGAGGCAGGCAGATCTCTGTATATTCAAGGCCAACCTGGTCTACATATTGAGTTCCAGGTCAGCTAAGGCTACAGGGAGACCCTGTCTAAAAATAAAAATAAAAAAGCAAAAAATTACTGTTGAAGGGCTGGAAGTGTATCTCAATGGTAGAGTGCTTGTCTCTCATTTCTGAAGCCCTGAGTTCAATCCCTAGCAAGTTATAATTAGATATGCAGATTTGTTATGATGTACACTAAAAAGGAAATTTTGTGTAAATCATACCTTGAATTTTTTAAATGGAAAAAGTTAATGTTTGTCTCCTTGAAACAAATGTTATATCGACTTTAAAAAGATTGAGTTTGAGCTATACTAGTATTATGATATGTAATAAATGTTAAGATATATTAAGTTTAAAACTGAAGGTTCCGAGCTGGGTATGTAGCACATGCCTGTGATCCTAGCACTCAGGAGGTTAAAGTAAAAGGATCCTGAATTCACAGCCAGCCTGAGCTACATAGCAAGTTCTAAGTCAACTTGGTTTTATAGTGAGTCTCTCTCTCTCGCTCTCTCTCCATATATATATATATATATATATATATATGTATGTATGTATATATTCTACCAGTTCTGTTTCTTTAGAGAACCCTGACTAATACGGCCTCAGGAATTTGGGGGTTGGACTGGTGCAGGAGCAGGACCCAGGAAAGTTAAAGGCATGAGCCACCATGCCCGGCAGGTACATTCCTTTTAAGCAAAACCAAATGATATCATATATATATTTAGTCATGTATACATACATACATACATACATACATACACACACAAAAAAAAACATGTCTATGAGTACTAGATGTAGAATTATGCACACAGTGAGCACACAGTGATGACTTCTAGGGAGGAAACCTGGGAGCTGAGGAGTCAGAGGATGGACTTTTCACTGTACGCAGTTGTTCTAGTTTGTTTCTCCATTGTGGTAACAAAATACACTGGCCAATACCAACTTGGGAGGAAGCAGTTTACTCGGTTTATATTTCCCAGGTCACAGTTCATAAGGGAGCCCAAGGCAGGAACTCAGCACAGGAACCTGGAGGCAGAAGCTGAAGCACAGACCATGGAGAAAAGCTGCTTACTGACTTGCTCTCCTGGTCCCTGCTCAACATGCTTTCTTATATAACATAGGCCCACCTGCCCAGGGGTGGCACCATCAACAGTGAGATGGGCCCTCCCATATCACTCAATAATCAAGAAGATGTCCTACAGACATGGCCACAGGCCAGTCCAATGGAGGCAATTCAACAATTGAGACTTCCTCTACCCAGGTGTGTTGACAACTAAAGCTATCCAGCACAATAGTTTTATTCTGTTTGGAATTTTTATGATGCTATGCATTATTTTTCAAATACAATAAAACTTTAAAACTTGAGGAGAAATTACAAGCACATATACTGTTGGTACAAAAAAAAGTTCCACTTCTAGAAATTTATTTCAAATATACACTCAAAGGCTGGGTTCAGTGGTAGAGCATTTGCCTACCATGCAGGAGGCTTAAGGTTCCATCCTCAGCACTGAAGGAAAGAAAAATGATAAACTCGTCCAAGGTCAAGTTGACATATGTACAGGTTTGTTCATGATAGCATTGTTTGTAAGTGCCAAAATTTGGGAGTAATAAAATAGCCACCAGTAGGACACTGGCGAAATCATGGTATTATAAAATTGTGGGGTGCCAAGAGGCTGCCAGAAAGAATGAAGAAGCACTGTAGGTATGAAAACAGAAGTAAGTCCAAGATACCTTCAGCAGTCAAAGCTGGGGAGATGAGTGGGGAGTGAATAAAGAGCTCACCGTGCAAGTGTGAAGACAAGAGTTCAGATCCCCAGAACCCATATAAAAGCTAGGCATTGTGGCAGCCACCTAATCTTAGCACTCAGGAGGCTAAGATGGGATCTTCAAGGCAAGCTGGCTAGCCAAGCTAGCCAAAATCAATGAGCTCCAGGTTCAGTGAGAAACTCTGCTTCAAAAAATAAAAGTAGTGAGCAAGTGAGAAAGACACCCTTTATCAACTTTGGGCTCTCCATATGTATGCACATATATGTGCATATGCGTGCACACCCACACATGCATATAACACACACACACAAATACAAGATACCTTCAATGATGAGTAAGGTAACGTCCAATGATGGGGAAGGTAACGTCTACCTGCATTTGATTAAGTGCAAAAACTTATTCTGGGAGGATGCATTAAAAGATAAATGAATTGCCTCCCGGGTGAGAAACATACAGAGAAAAGGAATGAGAAGTAAAGTACCCTTTACATTTAGAGGCATGTAAATTATGTATTAAAAATGAAACTGTGTTTCCCTCGTATAGCATTACCAATAGAACTGTCTAATATACAATAGGGATACTTGCTTATGAAGGTAATCTTAACTGATGGCATAATCAATGTGTCCTTTAGTGCCATACAGAGGCAAAAGTTGCCATATGGTTTCCTTGTACATAAAAAACAAACTGGACCTGTTTCTGGGGACCACTCAAGTTACCATGACTTCATCACGGCCCATCACAAAAAGCTTCTCATGGTTTAATAAGGATGGGGACACCTAGGATGGACAGAGGGGGCAGCTAGCACTATCTACGTGAAAATTTTTCTGGAGGGAGTAACTCCTCTACAGTGTGCTATGTCTCCAGGCTCAGAGGGCCCTCAGTCAAGCACAGAGTGTGTGGTCACAGCAGCTGAGCCAGCCTGGTGCACCTGATTCTAACCAGGGTACTGTCGGAGCAAAAGAAATGACCAGAAAAACTTAAGCATCACACTCTAAAATTACTACTCCAGAATGAGAGATTTATGTATACCAATAATTTGCCAATATTTCTAAATGTAGCTAACATTATTTTATTCTATGGTATTGATAAATAATTTTAGTTCAGAAAGGAAGCAAATATATATGTCCCATCTTGAAGAAACTGCTCACAGAGCACAATATCATCATAAAGATTAGAGTGCATTAGGCATATAATACAGAGAATGCTAACTTGCTCTTCTATTACAAGTGAGAATTATTATTTAAAGAGACAATGAAAATTTTTGGACATAGTTACAAATGTATTTGTTACCTAAGTGTTTTCTATATTAACTTTTATGAAATATTCAGTATCTGAGAATTTTCTTGGTCATGATATTCTAAACCAATGTATAAGTTAGACCCCAACATAGGCTTAAGTAAAACAGAAGTTTACTGGATTATGTAACAAAAAAAGTCTAGGAACAGGGCTCCCTCTCCACTTCCTCCCCTTTCCTTTTCCTCTGACTCAGTTTTGTTCATGGACTGGTTCCCACTCAACCTGTCAATATTGCAATAGCTGCTCTGGGTGCCACATCTCCTCATGCAAAAAAAAAAGAAAAAAGAAAAAGAATCCAGCAGGACAGAGAATGTCTCTTGCAGGATTCCAGCACCCATCATCACTCTCACTGGCCCTGAACCAGGCGGCTGTTCATCAGCCAGACCCTGGGGATGACTTCTGTCACAAGCTCAGTGCCTGAGCCAGGGGTGAAGCCCCAGCCAAAAGCAGCCATACTGAGAGACGAGCATTCCCACAGAAGTGCAGCTGCATGGAGGGTAGCAGGAACAGCTGTCCATAAACAACTGTAGCTTGAGATAATTGGTATAAAATGGAAGTCCAGTTAGGAAGGACAGTCTGCCAAAACAGGCAAGGAACACTGAGAGGAGAGGGCAGAATGTGAGAGGTCTGTGCCCATCAGTGACCTTGATAGTTTAAATCAAAGAATTCAATGTTTCTGGATTTGACATGTAATTTCAAAATGAAAGAATAATTGCTTTATTCTTCAGAACTTAAAAAAAAACTTAAATTTCATCCTGAGAGTCGTGAAAATGTTACTCTCATCTAAAAGCTTGTCAGACATAAAAGACAGTGCTGGGAATCAGTTGCTGTCAGTTCTAGATGGAATGTCTAATTTGAAAATGATTTCTACTTCTCCATGTAAGGCTCTATTCTGTAATATGTAAATTGGAGGTGATTCGTAGACTCAAGTAGTGGTAAAGTAAGAGCTAGAGTAAGAAGTTTGGGCTAGAAGCAGTGACTCAAAAATAGTTTTATTGTTAATTTTTATATTCATCAAGTTTTTGATGGAAGTACATTTAGTTCAATCATATTTCTAAGCCACTACAGAGAATTGGTAATTATTAAAGGAAGAAAAGCCGTTTCTTGAAAGGCATTGACTTACACTTTGACATGGAGGGGGCGGGGTTAGCATGTATAATTTCTTCTGAGCTCCTCTGGCAGGCACTATCCTAGTCTGTCCAACAGCCCTTTCCCACACCTAACTTTTAAAAAATAAAACAAGGCCTGGCATGGTGGTGCACGCCCAGCACTTGGGAAGCAGAGGCAAGGAGGCGGAAGGATCTCTGTGAGTTCAAGGCCAGCCTGGTCTACAAGAGCCTGTCTCAAAAAGACCCCCCTCCGAAAAAAAAATTAAATATGTAAATAAATAAAAGCCCTATTTGCTCTACAAGCAAACCAGCAAACCATGCGCTCAGCTTCAGGGTCTAAGTAAATCACTGCATTCCCGTTTTCTATGTCTTCCTGACAAGGAACACGCTGCTGGGAGCCTCAATTTTCTTTCTTCTTCCGGAGACTTAAAAGGGAGAGGAAGAGAAAGCCTTTGCTCAGGCTTCTTTCCTTGTCTGCCCTCTCTGAAGCGCTAATGTTTTGAGCAGCTGCGCCATCTTGTGGCAAAAAATGAAAACCATGAGACCAGCAAATTTGTGCTCCAGCATCCAGTGGCCAGCCGAGGTTCTAGACATTTTAAGTGGCATATTATGGGTCACATGGGACAAGCCACTTTTAGCTGCACATTTTGTTACTTCCAACGAAAATCATTCCGAAAGGATACGTATCCTCCTAAATTTTTTTGTGTTTGCCATAATAAATACCACATAGCTAAATTTGGAGGTTTTATATTTGCCTTGCAAAGGCTAAAACAAAGAATTAACTTGCAAAAAATCATTCTTGAAGTACAGGTGTTTCTTTTAAAAAATAATTAATTTTTACAGTTTCCTACATGTGTATAATATATTTTGATCATATTCACCTTCCATTACCGTCTTTTATCTCCTCCTACTGAACCTCTTCTTCCAGCTAGTCCTCCAATTACTTTGGGGTGTGCGTGCTTGCGAGAGAGCATGCGAGCTTGAGGGGGGAGGGAGAAAGGGGGAGGGGAGAAGAGGGGAAGGGAGAGGAGAGACCGGAGAGGGGAGAGGGGAGAGGGGAGAAAAGTTCTTGTATGATCACGGGAGGGGTTATTTACCAGAGCATGGGCAATTTACCCGTGTCTACGTCACTGAAGAAATTATCTCAAGCTAGAGAACTGGCTCAGCAGTTAAGAGCACTGGCTGCTCTTCCAGACGACTTGGGTTCAGTTCCCAGCATCCACATGGCAGCTAACTCCAGTTCCATAACTCCAGTTCCAAGGGAATACAACTCCTTCTTTTGACCTCCAAGGGCACTGCACACATGGGTGCACTTACATACGTGCATACAAAACAGTCATACATATAAAATTAACATAAATAAAACAAAAACAAAAAAAAAGGTATCTCTCCTTCTAACAACCATTAACTGCCAATACCCTCGGGGAGAATTGTGGTCTTGTGAGCCCCTCCCATAACCATGATGGAATGTTGATGGTCTAATCTTGTGCAGGACTTTTGCAGGAAACCACTGCTGCTGGGAATTCATGAGTTCAATGGCCATGCCAGGTCCAGAAGACAGTACTCCACGGCTCACCTTCCCATCCTCTGGCTCTTACAAAATTCTTTCTACCCTTCTTTGATGTTCCCTGAGCGTTGGAGGGGGTGATGTGTCATTTAGGGCAGAGCACTCCACAGACTCTTTCACTATTTGACCAATCACGAGTCTGTAAAGTAACCAGCACCCACTGTGAAAACAAGCTTCTCTAAGGCCGAGAGTAGCACTAATCTGTGGGCATAAACATGTTATGTACAGTTTGACAGGCACATGTCCATTTAGCAAAGCAACAGTGGTAGCTTCCCTCTGAGGGCCTATAACCTTCCTGGCCATGGACTATATTGGTCAGTGTTATACTCCCAGGCACGAAATCCCTCCTGTAATGTAGGCCTCAAATGCAATCAAGAAGTAGTTGGCTACCCTTGTTGACAGTCCTGCCACTCTTTGGTAGTGCGGCTGGGAGGGTTGCACAGCTGGGTAAGATGCTTTTCTCCCACAGATGCCTGCACTTTGCGTCTTCTGACACTCTGAATGCTAGCCAGCAGGGATCAAGCTTCCAGCTCAGTTCCAGTTTGATGCCTCTGTGTCCTATAATCAAAGCACGTGGTGTCTTTAGCAACAGGGTGTTTCCATTCAGTTCTGGTGAGCAACACAAAGTGGCAATAGCTGTATTGTTTTAGGGGCCAGGCATCTCCCTGACAAACCACTTATAGGGAAGTATCTCACCCCTGGCACCAGAATTTTCATTCAAAACCTATAGCTTCTGGGAGTAGCACTATCCACCCACACAGGGTATCTCCAATCAAACTCTTTTTAAAACTATATCTTTAATTAGTTTACAAAGTCATTGGTCTTCATAGGCTTCTTCATGCACTCTTAGTGTTGTTAACCTTCTCCCTCTTCTCCCTCATTCCCCTGCCCTCCAACAGCTGTTTCTTAAACTATCATATTCATTTAAATTTGATCCCAGGGTTGAACAAAATCGAGTTAGACCCTTTTTATCATTTCCTTTGGAATGTGTTAAATAAATTTATTAGTAAGAGAACACTCTCTCGCAGCTGACACCTGTCCTCTCATCTCAAATATGACAATGAGTAAAATTTGAGGGGGAGAATTTTGAGCTCATGGTAAAGAACTTTCACTCAAATTTAATTTAACTTTTAAAATTTATTTTAGATTGAAACATAAAAGCATAGATGTTGTACACATGTACTATTTAATACATTTATTCACTGAATAGTGTTTAAAACATTGAACATAGCCGGGCGTGGTGGTGGTAGCACACGCCTTTAATCCCAGCACTTGGGAGGCAGAGGCAGGTGGATCTTTATGAGTTTGAGGCCAGCCTGGTCTACATAGTGAGTTCCAGGACAGCTGGAGCTACAGAGAGACCCTGTCTCAAAAAGACAAAAAAAAATTGAATATATCTATCTCCTTATTTAGTATTTCTTTATGGTGAATACTTAAAAATCCTTTTTATTATCATCCACTCCCCTTAAATGCCTGTTCCTTTCCCCCATTCCATTCTTTATATCAGACATCCAAGTTCTATATCTACCTTTGTACTGAAAGTGCACTTAGTTTACTATTCGATTTTAAAGACTCAAGTCAAACCCAACACATTTTTCTTACTCTGTATCATCCTTGGACTCTGTGTTCCAGAACCTGTTTTCCAAACCCCGCTTGAAACCATCTCCTAACTTCTACAACATTCTAAGCACTTGAGTTTGGTTTAATGTAATTTTCCATTGCTTTGCAATCATTATTAATCAATAAGTCGGAGGGAGCTTCCAAAAAATTCTACACATTCAAGCCCCATTACAAGAATTCTGATTTAGTGGAGCGAGTGTGAAGTATCTTTGGCTAAACAACCTATGATTTTAGGGTCAACATTTTAATTTTTTGTCTTTTTGAGACAGGGTGTCCATGTAGCCCCAACTGGCCTAGAACTCACTATGTAGACCAGGCTGGCCTTGAACTCATAGAGATTCTCCTGCCTCTGCCTCCCAAGTGCTGAGATTAAAAGTGTGAGCCACCATGCCTGACTTACATTTTTGTAATACCAATTTTGTTTTGTAATCAAGGAAGAAGTGGAAAATGGATATGGGTTAGGTGACCAACTTCTATTCAATGGTATATAGTTAAACTCACATTTTATTTTTATTATATTTGTATTTATTTATTTTTGTGTGTGTATGTATGTATGTATGTATGTATCCATGGGTGAGCTTGAATGTACCGCAGTGCACATGTAGAGGTTAGAGGACAACTTGTCACAGTTCTTTACTATGTAGGTTCTGGGGATCAAACTCATGTCATCAGGCTTGGTGGCAGACACCTTTACCCATTGAGCAACCTTGCTTGTCCCTAAACTTGGATTTTAAACTTATGGGAATGTGTGAAGCCCTGGATTGGATCCTTATCAACACACACACACACACACACACACACACACACACACACACACACACCACGAAGCACCTTAATTAGGGAAAAGATTCAGCATGTTTATTAAAAAGTGACCAAGGGGCTGGAGAGATGGCTCAGCGGTTAAGAGCACAGGCTGCTCTTGCAGAGAACTGGTGTTCAGTTCCCATCACCCATGTGGTGACTAGCAACTGTTTGTAACTCCAGTTCTGGAGGATCTGACTCCCTTTTCTGGCCTCTGTGGGTATTGCGCACACAGGTGCACTTACATACATGCAGGCAAAACAATCATACACATAAAATAAAAATAAATAAATAAATAAAAATTAAAGTGACCAAGGGAGGACTTCTTAAATGTGGTAGTGGGGGGATTAACTTAAAGGAGTAGAATGATAAATTCTATTCTAGCTATGTTAAAACTAGTAATTTTTATTTACCAAGATCCCATTCAGAGAGGAAAAGCAAATCCAGGAGTGAGAATCATATTTATAGCAAATGCTACTGAAAAAGAACTTGCAATCTAGAATATATTTTTAAAAACTTGTACCAGTCAATTGTTTAAAAGGATGTTCATGAAGATTTCTGGAAATCCTTTTTCAGAGGATCGTTTTCCAATGATCATTAGCCTTAAAGAATGTAAAGCCATTCTACAAAAATGTCAGTCAACTGAGGGCTTCCTTGGCCCCATCTTGGCTTCTTGCCACTCCTCTCACCTCTACCCTGGCGGCTTGCAGAGTTACTGACAAGAATGTGCAGCTTGAAAGTCAGGGAAGAGAGGGAAAGACAAGCAGCAGGGCTGGGATGTGAGTCTGTGGGCAGAATTTGCCTAGCATGCATGAAGCCCTGAGTTCCACCCCCAGCACTAGGTAAAACCGAAGAGTGGCATATGCCTATAATCCTAGCACTTGGAGGTGGGGACAGGAGACTCAGAAGTTCAAGGTCATTAAAAGAAAGATAAGCAGTATGCAGAATTGTGTCTGTAGTAGATCCCACAGGGGAAGGCATCATTACCAAAATGAAGCTGTTTCCAGTGTTGGAGTGGGTTTTCACTGGAGATCTAATTCTAGGCTGACAGCTACTTACTTCAATACATTTAAAGTGCCCTTCCTTAATAGTTTGGCTTCCACAGTTGCTGCTAAAAAGTTGACAATTAAACCATTCCTTCTATTAAGGTAAACATTTGCTTCTGGTTGTCCGTCATACTTTCCGGAAGCCTTCCGTTTGGTTTCCCTGCGGCATTTCTACATGTGGCATTCTTCCTGTGAAACATTTGTCATCTTGTATTTCTGGGCTGAGTCTAGAGTTGAACAACTCTCAAGGAACATCTCATTAAATGCTGCTTCTGTCTCATTCTTTGTCTTCTTTTAGGAAGACAATTCAGCATGTTAGACATTTTCCTTCTACTCTGTCACTTTTGTCCATTCTTTTTTCTCCTTATACTTCATTCTAATGAGCCATGTATAATTTGTTTTTAAGTCTTCTTTTTTTATTTATTGAGGTGTGTGTGTGCATGTGTGTATGTGTGCACTGTGTGTGACAGAGAAGGATGGCTAGTGACCCCCAGTACCCTTCTCTATTTTATTCCTTTGAGACAATGTCTTCATGGAAACTGTAGCTAAGCTATCTGTCCTGCAAGTCCCAGAGATCCTCCTGTTTCTGACTCTCACAGCTCTGGAATTACAAGTACTCACACAGTCACCTCCAATTTTTTATGTGGTTGTTGGGATCCAAACTCAGGTCCTCAAGGTTGCTTAGCAAGCACTTTACCATTGAACTATCTCTCTAACCCCCATAAGTTTATTAATTTAAGTGACTCCTATTTATATCTACAATATATAATTGATTCTTTTTAACTCTTCTGGGTTTATTCATCTATTGTGGTGGGTGGTAGTGTTAGGGATCAAACACAGGGCTTCTAACACTGAGCTATACCCTTGCCCCACATGTGTGGGGGGCATTAATGCTTTATAATTCAGTCCTTTAATAAACTATTCAAGCTTCACGTTCATGTGCTTGAACTTGATACACGTAGTTGCTTTATTGTCTGTATCTGAAATCCTTGAGGGCTTGTTTCTGCAGTCTGTTGTACTTTTTCTTGTTTATGATGTTTTAATTGTTTTGTATGTTTGTTTTTTCCTATTCCTAAAAATTATTTTTCATTATCTGTAAAAAACAATTTGAGGCCTACTATGATATTCTCTTTCTTCAAAGACAATTTTTGCTTCTGCCAAGCACTTGGTAGGGGGAGGGGGCATTAACAAGAGTACTACAATCCAGGGTCAGGGCTGCTCTATTCAATTCAGCCTCATGTCCTGTGCTTATTCTTTCAGTTCCAACTCAAGGTGTGAGGACGCTTACCCCGGGTGGGACGGGCATAAGATGCAGACTTTTGTTCCCTGAGCCCCAATGGTACTGTTAAAGCCTTTTACCCACCTGAGCTGGATTGCTGAATATTCTCAAGACAAAACTGGCACTTGTCAGGGCAGGCATAGTAGCTCACACCTTTAGTCCCAGCACTCGGGAGGCAGAGGCAGGCAGACCTCAGTGAGTTCAGGGCCATCCTGGTCTACACAGTGAGTTCAAGGCCAACTGGGGCTACAGGGAGACCTTGTCTCAAAAAAAAAAAAAAAAAAAAAAAAAGCCTGGCACTTGTCTGAGCTGATGGTGTAGGCCTGCACTTTCCCCAGGATTGGTAATTCCTTACTATTGTGCCTTCTTTTTCTGGAAAGACAATTTTATATACTTTGTCCCAGATTTCTCTAGTTTTCTCCAATGGGAACATTTATTTCAATTACCTAATGCCATTCTTGGGAATGGAAGTCTAATCTCAATCTTTTCATCTTTTCTTCTGATCCATCCTCTAGCTCTTACAGGAAACAAAGGCATAGATGAAAAAGAGGAGTTGAGTTGACTTTTCCCTAATTTTGTTGTATATTTTAGAGAAAATTACCTTTTACTTTCAATTCTGTTGAAATAAAATTAAACTCCTTGCTCTTTAAGGAAATTAAAAGAAATTTAAAGGAAAATATTAATGAAAATATAAGATAAATCACTTGGTTCTAAATGAACTGTTGTGCTAGTCTCCATAATTTTAGTTGGTCTTCACAAACTATACAGAAATAATTTTTGTTTCCCAGTCATCCCAACTGAGTCAGGACCTTAAGTAAGGCTAAGTTTCATAAATTCTATGTTAATCATCAGTGTCATATTTTTCTTTGGGCTTTCTTTTCACTCAGGATGAAAAAATAAGAATTCCCTTGCCATCAACATTTTTCAACAAGAGATTTTACCCATAGGAATTTTAAATGTTCCAATCTATGTGAATGTCAAAGATTACAAACTATGTTTAGATAATCGTGGGAAGTTTAAACCATAGTGAATGTAAGAGATAGTATTGTAGGTCTATTAGCTAAAATAGGATATATTATGTTGTAGTGATAAATAACCTCCAGATTTACTGGTTCAGTTCACTGGAGTTTATTTCTCACTTATACAAAGTTGTCTGTAGGTACCTGCCTCTTCCAGACACCTCTCTTCCAAGCAAGCTATCTCCATCTTTTGATGATGGCATTTCAACATTTGGCCTCTGCATTGCTGTGACAGGAAAAAGAGTGAGACGTCAAGGAACCAATGAGTGCTTTGTCCCAGAAGTGACACATGTCACTTCCACTTATGGCTCACGTGTCATAACTACTCAGAGACCCACCTAACAGCAAGGGAGCTGGGAAATGTGGGGGAGCACATGGATATTCAACGACTAATAAATTATAATAAATTATATCACTTCAGATATAATTGAACTTACAATGAACTCCTTGAAGTTTCTCCAACTAAAAGTTATTTTCAAAACAATGCAAAAACCACAGTGTGCTCTCCAATATTTGGAGAAGCAGACCCTGTGCCGTCTCCCCCCTACAGTGGCTCATTTTTTAAGATGTTCTTACAGCTTCAAAACACAAAACTCAGCATGGAACCTCTTTTATTCTTGGATAGTTGCCTATATTCAATGTGAAGAAATGGGGCTGAATGATTCCTAATGTCATTTAAGAGTCCTTGGAATTAACTACCAAGACCAGTTAATTTTCTATTATTTTTATTTTATGTGCATGAGTGTATTGCCTGCATGTATGTGAGTGCACCCGTGTTGTGCAATGCCACAGAGGTCAGAAGAGGGCTTCAGATTCCCCTGGAACTGGAGTTAAGGATGGTTCATAGCTGTCATCTAGGTGCTGGGCATTGGACCCAGGTCCTCTGCAAGAACAGTCAGTGCTCTTAACCGCTGAGCCATCTCTCCAGCCCCAACCAGTAAATTTTTATTTTACCTTGAAATATTATTTTTTTCATGGTTCTGAGTTTTTAACCAAAACTGAAAATTTCACTGTAAGTTCCAGTTCTTATAGAAAAACATGAGGGCTGGTGAGATAGCTCAGGTGGTAGGGTGCTTGCCAGAAAAGCATGAGGGCCTGAGTTCAGATTCCCAGAACCCATGTAAAATGCTGGGCACAGCAGCATACATCTGTAATCTCAGCACAGAGGAAACAGAGATTGATGGATCCCAGAGCTCATTGGCCAGCTATTCTAGCCAAATCTGTGAGCTCCAGATTCAGTGAGAGACCCTGTCTCTGAAAATTAGGTGGAGAAGAGATTGCAGAACATATCCAGTGTCAACCTCTGGTTTCTAAGCACATGCATAAGCACACATGCACATATACGTAAACATGTGCACATACATACGTGAACACGTACACACATACAATATACACAAAAAATAAGTCTAAAAAATAAATGAGTAAACTGATTTTGTAGTTCTAAAGACAAAGCCATGCCTTGAAATCTTTTATTTTCACTTATAAGAGATCTTATTATTGAACAGAAAATATTATAAAACTATAGTTGTATTATCTAGAAAGTAGAATTAAGAACATAATACATCCACAGTATCTATTATTCAATTTTAAAAAATACAGAATACTATCATCACATGTAGGCTCTCCCTGCTCCCATTTTCTTCTCTCCCTCCCTCCCTCCCTCCCTCCCTCCCTTCCTTCTTTCCTTCCTTTCTTCCTTCTTTTGATTTCTTTCTTTCTTTCTTTCTTTCTTTCTTTCTTTCTTTCTTTCTTTCTTTCTTTCTGTTAAAGAAATAAACACCAGGCTGGAGAGATGGCTCAGCAGTTAAGAGCATGGAACTGCTCTTGCCAAGGACCCAGGTTTGATTCCCAGAACCCACATGGTGGCTAATGGATGTACATAATTCCATTTCCAGGGGATCCAATGCCCATTTCTGACCTCCGGAGGCACTGCATGACACAGGTACACTCACACACATGCAAGCAATACACTCATACGTATGAAAAATAAATAAATAAAATATTAAAAAAGAAGTAAACACCATCCTAAATTTCATTATCTTTGGTCTTATGGCTTAACCATCTAAACAATGCATTCTTAGTTCTGCATGATTTAAAGTCTATTTGGATGAAATCATATTCTACACAACTGTGACTTGCCTTTTTTTAAAAAATATCAGTACATTGCCTGCATGTGTGTAAGTGCACCCATGTTGTGCAGTGCCACGGAGGTCAGAAGCAGGTGTCAGATTCCCTGTAACTGGAGTTACAGATGGTTGTTAGCCACCATGTGGGTGCTAGGAATCAAACCTGGTTCATCTGCAAGAGTAGTCAGTGCTCTTAACTGTTGAACCATCTCTCCAACCCGTGACCTGCCTTTTATCATTCACAATTACATTCCTGGTTGATCCCTGCTGCTGCATTTTCTCTGTTATATCATATTCCATTCTGTGAACTACGCTGTACTCTATCCTTCTATTGCTGTTGGTCTTGGTGCTGCTTCTAATATGAATGCTGCTGTCACTGGGGGCATAGCTGAGTAGCAGAGTGCTTGCTTACAATGCACAGGGCCCTAGGTTCTCAGCACCACAAAACAAAACAAAAAAAACACATTTATAAATAGTTCATTTCTGGGCTGAAGAGATGTCTCAGCAATTAAGAACACAAGTTGTTCTTGAAGAAGACCAGGGTTCGAATCCCAGCACCCACATGGCAGCTAACAACTGTCTATAACTCCAGTCCCAGGGGATCTGACAGCCTCTTCTGACCTCCACGGGCATTGCACGACATGGGTGCACTTACCTACATGCAGGCAATACATGCATACACATAAAATAAAAAAAATAAGTAAGCCGGGCATGGTGGCACACACCTTTAATCCCAGCACTAGGGAGGCAGAGGCAGGCAGATCCTCTGTGAGTTCAAGGTTACAGAGTGAGTTCCAGGCAGCTGGAGCTACAGGGAGACCCTGTCTCAAAAAGACCAAAAAAAAAAAAGTAAAAATTAAAAAAAAATAGTTCATTTCCCTGATGCACATTCTTGAGTGTTTCTTTAAGACATTCACCTGGAAATGGAAATGATGAGCTGAAGTACCTTCAACTTTACCAGCCAGCGTTGCCTTCCAAATTATTGTCTCATTTTATACTCCTACTGGCAGTGTATTAAGAGTTTATATTTTCCAGAATTTAATATTATTGCCAGGCTAGTTAATACAAAATTGTATCTATTTCTTCCTTTATTTTTTGACAAAGGTTTTCATTTTGGTACCCAAGCTGGCCTTGAATTCCCTATCCTCATACCTCGGTCTTCCACGTAGCTGGAATTGCAAGTACTTGCATCCCCCAACCCCATGTTAACAAAGCTAAGCATTTTTATTTGTATTAATTATATACCTGGGTTTTCTTTTCTTCTGTAAGTGTTTTAGTTGGCATTCAGTTACTCTGATAAAATACCTGAGATGATCATCTTAAAAAGAGGAAAGGTTTGTTTTATCTCACAGTTTTGGAGGTTTCAGTTCATGACTGACTGATCCTGTTGTTCGGGGCCTATAGTGACACATAGTGGTAGGAGCCCATGCAGAAGAAGCACATTCACCTCATAACAAGGGAGCAAACAGAGACAAAATCAGCATCCTACAGCTCCTTTGGAAGTCATGCCCCAATGGCCTAAAACCCCATTCCTCCCAAGGCCTCACATCTTATGAATTCCTACCACATCCTAACAGCAACAAACTGGGAACCGGTCCTTAACACCTGGGCCACTGGGAGACGTTCCTTGTCCAAACTCCAGCAGTTTCCTGTCCTAGTCTTTGCTCATTTTCTACTGAGTTTTCGTTTTCATAATTTTTATGTGTCAATCAGTCACAGTCTCTTAAAGAGAAACATGCCACAATTAAATGATCCTCTACAAAAATCCTACCAAAATACGTTGTTATGGGATTCTCTTAAGTTCTTAGGTTATTATTTTAACCTTTTAATGTTTATGTGCTTATGTATGTATTTGATGTTTGTGTGTGTGTGTGTGTGTGTGTGTGTGCGTGTGTATGAGTGTATGAGTGTGACTGTATGTGTGACAGTGCACATGTGGAGGTCAGAGGATAAATTTGGGGAGCCATTTCTCTTCTTCCACCATGTGGGTTCTGGGGAATTGAACTTAAATTATCAAAATTGGTGGCAAATGTATTACCTGCTGAGCCATCCCTTTGGCTCTACGTCATTATTTTAAACATGCTGAACTTGTAAGTTTAAATTGGGATATAAAAACTCATATTGTTAGAGCTTTCTGCTTCTCCCATTCTAAATCTCCCTTGATGTTGAACTCCATTTCTCTAGGAAGATGACACAGTGGGATCACAGGCAAGGCTTTGTGTTCACAGTGGGGCAGAAACTAGGCTAGAGAAGAAAAGCTTCAGAAAAGTTAAATATTATGGATGAAAACAAGTGAGACTCTGATTAGGAAGCAGTTTGTCAAATGGAACATTCTTTATGCCTGCTTTCCTGCCAGGCAGGGGATAAAGGTTAAGGCAAGACAAATATAAAAGCAAACAAAACCACAAGTATCAAAATGTAAATAGCAATGACTTTAGCCACATAGCTCAGTGGAGCTACAAATTTATAGTAGTTTTATGAATATGGATGGCTGGTTCTAAAATGTATAGAAACAGCAAAAGAACCCAAATAACTAAACCAATTTTAAAATAACCGGACAAAGAAGTGTCCCATGCCTGCAATCTCAGCACTCCGGAGATAAAGGCAGGAGGATCAGGAGTTCACAGCCATCACTGGCTATTGTAGCAAGTTTGAGGTCAGCCTGGGATACAAGAGATCCTGTCTCAAAAAAAATAAAACAAAAACAAACAAAACAACCACTGAGGCTTGGTGACACATACTCTTAACTCCAGTACTCAGGAGGTAGAGGCAGGCAGATCTCTGTGAGTGTGAGGCCAACCTGGTCTACACAGTGAATTTCAGGCTAGTCAGGGCAGTGAGACCCTGTCCCAAAAAAAGTATACCCCCTGTGAAAGAAGGAATCATACTATTTAATTTTTTTAAAAAATTTTTATGTGTATGAGTATAATGCCTGCATGTAGGTGGGTGCACCTGTGTCATGCAATGCATGCAGAGGTCAGAAGAGGGCATCTAATCCCCTGGAACTGGAATTATAGACAGTTGTTAGTCCTGGGAATTGAACCTAGGTCCTCTGTAAGAGAGTCAGTGCTCTTAACCGCTGAGCCATCTCTCTAGCTCCATACTATCTAATTTTAAGACCCATTATAACGTTACAGTAATCAAAAGACAGCTACCACAAATTCAGTCCTGAGTTCTGATAAAAAGCAAAGTTTCTAAGCTTTATGTATTAAATTATTTATGTATTGCCTCATTTTATTTCAAACTACAAGAGGAGATACCTTGCCAAAATAAAGATAATACCAAAGGAATGAAAACATAGGGTAAAACAAATGAAGTCTGAAACTTATTGAAACTAATATGTGAGCATACAAACCATGAGACCCTCATCCTCCAGAAATACAAATTTAACTAAGTGCATCCTAGCAGTCAGCCCTCCCCATCAAAGCAAAGTCAGTTGTGGTCCATAGTATTCATAAATGATAAATGCAAGTGTTCAAGAGATAATAGTTTCTACATTCTCTGTGTTAAGGGTGTAGAATGTCAGACCCATCAGAGCACCATAAACACTAACAACTTGACACCAGATATTGGTGGCCTTGAGACAGAGATCAGTGAAAATCAATAACTAACAGAGGTGCACCCTTTGAAGAAAGAGTAAGAGCAGAAACGGGAAAGGCAACTGAGAGAAGAAATTCACAACACTGGTGAGATATGGCATAGAGAGAGCCAGTAACTATTTAGTGAGAATCGGAGGAGTTACTAGAAAAGAATGGGAAAGGGAAAAAGAGAAACACAGTCATGTGACTATTACTCTAGACCTATGGAAAAACACAGGATATATTTTCTTTTCTTTTAAAAAAATGTTTAGATTTGTTTAGTTTTAATTTTATGAGTGTTTTGTCTGCAAGTATGTAAATCCGTCATGTAGGTGCAGTACCTCCTTAGGCCAGAAGAGGGTGTCATATCCCTTAGAACTGGAATTACAAGCAGTTATGAGCTGCTAGGTCAATGCTGGGAACCAAGACTGAGTCCTCTGCAGGAGCAGCAAGTGCTCTTAACCACTGAAACATCTCTCCGGGCCCCCTTTCTTCTCTTTGTTATACTAAGGCATACATCTTTTTAAATTTTAAAAATAGAATTACTGCCAAGTGTGGTGGCACACTCCTTTAATCCTAGCACTCAGAAGGCAGAGGCAGGTGGATCTCTGTGAGTTCAAGGCCGGCCTGGTCTACATAGTGAGTTCCAGGACAGCTGGGGCTATAGGGAGACCCTGTCTCAAAAAAAGACCAAAAAAAGAAGAAGAAGAATTACTAACTTATAGTGGAAAATAGAAGAATTCTATCCCTTTGATCCTTATTTATGAATTTTTATTCCTTCTAGGCAATTTCTGTAAACATTTTAGCCATTTCTTCTGGTTTTACCACCATGTATCTAGCTGGTATGCAAAAGCAGGTCTTGGAGAGACATCTTACCCTCTAGCTCATAGAAGCATTCATTATTCAAAATAGCTTGAAGACAGACACAGTCCAAGTGCCCATCAAAAGATGAATATGCAACATTTGATATTTACATACAATGGAATATTATTCAATCTTAAAAGGCACATGCTGATTCATGATACAACATGTGGACATTATATTACATGAATAGAGCCAGTCACAAAAATGCTACATGCTTCCATTTTATATGTGATCCTTGTAATAGTCAGAGTCTTAGAGACAGAATTAGAATGGTGGCTTACCGGGAACTAGGGGAAGGAAAAATGGAGAATTGTTATTTAATAAAAATAGAGGGTTTTAAAAATATTTCATGTATTATTGTTATTTTATGTGTGTGAATGTATTGCCTGAATGTGTATAAGTGCACAGAGGTCAGAAGAAGGCGCTGGATTCCCCTGGAACTGGAGTTATAGACAATTATTAGCCACCATGTGGGTGCTGGGAATCAAACCCAGGTCCTTTGCAAGAGCAGCCAGTGCTCTTAACCACTGAGGCATCTCCAGCCCCAAACATAGAGATTTTAGAAGATGAAAAGAGTTTTGGAGATTGATAGTGGTGATGATTGCACAATAATCTGAATGTGCTTAACACAACTGAAGTAGGGGCTGGAGAGATGGGTCAGCTGTCAAATAGCTCATAATACTCTTGTTGAGGAGTTGAGTTTAGTTCCCAGCATGTAAAAGCCATGTCAGTAACCCCAGCATTGACAAGCAGATAGACAGATCCTGAAAGCCTGCTGAACACTTAGCCTAGCTGAAACAGTGAACTTCAGGTTCAGTGGAGGCGTAGAGAGTCATAGAGGAAGAAACCCAACGTCCTTCTCTGACCTCCGCAAAAGCATGCACAAGCACACACACTTGCACATACATGCATATACCTCACATACACTACATACCACCCACACAAAAAATTTTTAAAAGAATGAAAGCGAAAGTATAATTTCAGGAGCGATGGAGATGGCTTAGCAGGTAAAAGTGCTTGCCACCAAGCTAACAACCTGAATACAATCCCTGGGGCCCACATGGTAAGAGGAAAGAACCAACTCCTGCAAACTGTCCTCTGACCTCCACTCTCATGCCATGGTGTGCACATGCCCACACATACAATATAAAAAATAAATTTAAGCCTCTGCTTCCCTGGGCCGGCATGACCTGCAGGCCTCTCTCCATGGTAAGTCGATTGTGCCCTCTGCGCCTTGAACTCCCCCAGCCTCATTCACCCTCCCATCTCCCCCACCCATCTCTCCTCCTACTCTAGGGCCTGTCCCATTCCTTGTCTTGGTGCCCCAGACACTGGGGGAAACACCTGCTTCCTGATCCTTTGCATCCAGACCAACCCAGTTCCTTCTTGTGTCCCCAGGAGCACTTTGGGCCTGGCCCCGCCCTCACATTCCTCTACTTCCCTGGGCCTGCACAACGAGCCAGACTCTTTCCTGGATTCCCTGGGCTAATTTTCCTCTTCCTGATCCTTTGCATCCAGACCAACCCAGTTCTTCAGTGCAGTCCCCAGGAGCCCTTGGGGCCACTTCCTGCCCCCATCTTCCTTTGCATCTTTGGGTGGCACCACCACCAGCTGTCCTAGACAAGCATCTTTCTTGGGCCTGGCCAACCTCCAAATTCCTGAGGCCAAAATCTTCCCTGGAGGGATCCAGACCTTAGGAGAAAGCCTGAGAACATCTGATCCTCATCTGACTTGGGCCTCTGTGAGAACTCCTGAAGCCAA
>NW_008330570.1:1297988-1298612 GCF_000622305.1 Nannospalax galili
ATACTAAGAAAAAAATATACTAAGAAAAAAGCAGGCATTGCAATTCTAATATTTGACAAAATAGACTTTAAACTAAAATTAATCAGAAGAGATAAAGAGGGCCACTTCATTCTGATCAAAGGAACAATAAACCAAGAAGATATTAGAATCATGAACATATATTCACCAAACTCTGGTACACCCAACTTCATAAAAACAATACTACAGGACTTTAAGACCCAGATTAATCCCAACTCATTAATAGTAGGGACTTCATTACCCCACTGTCTCCATTAGATAGGCAACCATGGGCAGAGAGTTAACACAGAGACATCTGAATTAAACAATATCATATATCAAATGGACTTAACATACATCTACTAGGTATTCCACCCAAGCACCAAAGGACATACTTTCTATTCAGTACCCCATGGAACCTTCTCCAAAATCGACCATATACTGGGGCACAAAACAAACCTCAACAAATACAAAAAGATTGAAATAATTCCATGCATTCTATCAGACCACAATGCAATAAAGCTTACAATCAACACCCAAAGAAGCCCAAATCACCACATGAACACAGGGAGATTAAACAACACATGCCTAAAAGATGACTGGGTCAAAAGAGAAATTAAGAAAAAA
>NW_008330570.1:1298864-1299288 GCF_000622305.1 Nannospalax galili
AGTGCCTACACCAAAAAATTAGAAAGACCCCAAATAAATGACCTAACACTGCAACTCAAGATGCTGGATAGGCAAGCACCAATGAAACCCAAACCCAGCAGAAGAGAAGAAATGACAATAATCAAAGCAGAAATTAATGAAATAGAAACAAAGTAAACAATACAAAGAATCAATGAATCCAAGAGCTGTTCTTTGAAAACATAAATGAAATTGACAGACCCCTAGCCTAGTTAACCAAAAGAAAGAAAGAGGACCTCCAAATCAATAAAATCAGAGGTGAAAGGGGAAACATCATAACAGGCACCAGAAAGACACAGAACATTTAAGGGAATACTTTAAAAACCTATATGCTAGTAAATTTGAAAACCTAAAAGGGCATGACCACAGCATCCAAGAACTGTGGGATACAATCAAGAGCCCAAAT
>NW_008330570.1:1299815-1299976 GCF_000622305.1 Nannospalax galili
CTAGAGGGAATTGGACTGGAGGGAACATACCTCAACATAATTAAAGCCATATATAACAAACTCACAGCCAACATCATGCTAAATGGAGAAAAGCTGGAAGCATTCCCAAGTTGAAATCAGGAACCAGACAAGGCTGTCCACTATCTCTAATTCTCTTTAAC
>NW_008330570.1:1300733-1301251 GCF_000622305.1 Nannospalax galili
CCATTAAACTAAAAAGCAACCAGGGAATCAAACAGAAAACCCACAGAATGGGAGAAAATCTTCATGAGTGACACATCTGACAGAGGTTTAATATCCAGAATATATAATGAACTCAAAAAACAGAGAATCAAGACAAGAAGTAACCCAATTAAAAGATGGGCTAAGGAGCTGAACAGGGAGTTCTCAAAAGGAAAGGTAAAGATGGCTATGAGGCATCTTAAAAGATGTTCGACTTACTAGTAATTAGGGAAATGCAAATTAAAACCACTTTAAGATTTCATCTTACCCCAGTCAGACTGGCTAAGATCAAGAGAACAAATGATACCAAATGTTGGAAAGAATGTGGGGAAAGGGGAACACTCATCCACTGCTGGTGGGGCTGCAAACTGGTTCAACTGCTATGGAAAGCAGTGTGGAGAACTCTTAAAAAACTACAAATGAACCTACCATTTGACCCAGTTATACCACTCCTTGGCATAAACCCAAAGAACTCATCCTACTGCAGAGACACTTGTACA
>NW_008330570.1:1301629-1301916 GCF_000622305.1 Nannospalax galili
AATATTCCTCAACTGATGAGTGGATAATGAAAAGGTGGTTCATTTATACGATGGAGTTTTACTCAGCAGTAAAGAAAGATGAAATCATGGAATTTGCAGGTAAATGGGCGGAAACAGAAACTGTTATGATACGTGAAGTAACACAGACTCAGAAAAAAAGTCGACATATGTTCTCCCTCATAAGTGGATCCTAGAACCAAACCCTGATAAGTAAGTATCTATCTCAGAATAAATCAGATCAAAGACATTAAAGAGCTCTACAATGAAAATTTTAAATCTTTAAAGAA
>NW_008330570.1:1302442-1302833 GCF_000622305.1 Nannospalax galili
AAAGGACATAAAGGACAGTTTTTTCTCCTTGCCCCCCCAGGTCGACTAGTTCCAGGGGACTATGAGCATCTCTCAAAGTGTCCTGTCATTGTGGTGGGTCACTTGTCCTCTTGATCAAGGAGGCTGAGGAGACCCCACATAACATTGGGAAAAACCTACAAGATAAAGTGTAGGAAAGAATTTTCTAAACCAGACATCAATTGCTCAGGAAACAAGGGCAAGAATCACCAAATGAGACCTCATTAAATTAAAAAGCTTCTGTACATCAAAAGAAGCAACCAAGGAAGTAAGGAGAAAATCCACAGAGTGGGAGAAAATCTTCAACAGTTATATATCGGATAAAAAATAATATCCAAAATATCAAAGAACACAATAAAGAGAGTTGAAAACA
>NW_008330570.1:1303245-1307817 GCF_000622305.1 Nannospalax galili
ATAAGGGCTCTAGTTGGGGGAGGGAGGCTATGGGAGGGTGCCATCTGGGAAGTGGGTGTATAGTTGAATAAGATGTTTTGGGATGTTCCGTGTGATATACACACAAAAAAAATCAACATTTTTTTTAAAAATGTATTATATTTGAAGGGGAAGCATGGAAATTTACATCATGTTAATTAGTAGAAGTGATAAACATTACCGTTGAAATCTACCTGATGACTTTATAGACATACACAGGTGCCAAGGATCCAAGTGCAACCAATTATGACTAGTAGTAATCAGATACAGCTTAGAGATGTATGCGCCAACATCTCAAAGTTAGTAGCAAAAACAATGAGTCTTTCTGCAAAGAACAATATATCCTAAAACGAAATGGAGATCTTTTTTAAAGGTTAAAAACTCATTCAATTTTATGTCTTACAGGGCTTGTACTGAGTTCAATATTGTATAACTGTATTCATTCAACTGTGAACCTAGAAACTTACAGCCACTTGTGAAAGACATGTACTCTTTCTCTGGAGTGTGTTACTGAATATGTTAAAGCTGTAATGAAATGCTTCTTCTAATCATGTACTTATTAAAAAATTTTAAATGATTAAAAAATAGAATAAATTTAAAAACCAATTTAAATAAATATTTTCAGATTAAAGGTAAACTAAAAGAACCTACCACCAACAGATCTACCCAAGAATAGAAGTTACGAAGACAGTTTAGAGGGATTTAGAGAGAAATAATAGGTCAAATATATACCTAACTTGTGTCTGTAGCTAAGAAAACCAACTAGTTAAAGACATACAAACTTGCCAGATGTGGTGGTGCACACCTTTAGTCCCAGCACTCGGGAAGCAGAGGCAGGTGGATCTCTGTGAGTCTGAGGCCAGCCTGTTCTACATAGTGAGTTCCAGGCCAGCTGGGGGCTACAGGAAGACAAAAAAGAAAGAAAGAAAGAAAGAAAGAAAGAAAGAAAGAAAGAAAGAAAGAAAGAAAGAAAGAAAGAAAGAAAGAAAGAAAGAAAGAAAAAAGATATACAAACTCAAAGTTTAGAAAATCTGCAAGAATTTCTGAAAAATAGGGGCATCCCAAATTTTCAGTCAAACTTGGCAGTGTCATTCACCTGGTGGCTGGCTTTAGAGGTATGAAAAATGCAAGCATGAAGGGGTCATCAATTCTTCTTCCAAGGTTTCAGAGAGCCGCTGAGGCCAGGCAGCACGCAGCAGGGATTTCCCTGCATAAAGAAAGCCCTGATAGGCCATTTCATGATGTTGTGAAGGTGAAGCCTGGTTGGCAATGGAGACCCCAAGAAGACATTCGTGATGCCAGAGCTGTGAGACATCTGCCAAGACCTGGAGTGGTACCAGCCCAAAAGAGAGATGTATTTTGCATGCAGCAAAGCTGGAGAGACTGAGCCTTCTAAGCCCTTTGGAAGTAAAGTCCCAGAAGTTGGACATGGAGCTACTAGATTTGATGTTTGTCCTGCTGGTTTTAGGTCTTGTTTTGGCCCAGTATTTCCTCACTATGCCTCCATTCCTCCCTTTTGGAATGGTATGTGAATTCAGTTTCACTGTATGTTGGGAGTACATAATTTGTCTTCTGATTTTACAGGGGCTTATAGTTAAGAGATTGCCCTGGGTCTCAGAAGAGACTTGGACTGTGGACTTTTGAATAGTATTGAGAGTGGTAATGACTATGGGGACTTTTAAGGTTGGACTAAATGCATTTTGCATTTTATATGGTCATGAGCCTATGGGTGCCAGGGTGCAGAATATGGTGGTTTGAATGAAAATGTCCCCCATAGGCTCCAAGTATTTGGACATTTTGTCCTCAGTTTGTGGCACTGGTTTGGGAGGTCTTAGAAGGTGTGGCTATGCTGGAGGAAGTACATCACTGGGGATGGGCTTAAAGAGTTCTTAAGCCTCATCGAATCTCAAGTTGTTCTCTTGTTTCCTGTGCCCACTTGAAGATGTGAGCTCTCTGCTTTCTGCTCCTGTTCCAGCCACCTCCTGCCACCATGCCTCCCCACCATGACGGACTGTAATTCCTCTGGAACTGTAAGCTCAAGTAAATTCCTCCTTGTATAAAAAAAAAATAGGGGCTGGGAGTGGAGGGGTGACTCAGCTGGTAAAGTGCTTGTTCTGCAAACATGAGGACCTCTAGCACCTACATAAAAAAGCCAGGTATGGTGGCATGTGCTTGAAATCCCAGTGCTGGGGAGAATGAGACAGAAAGATCCCTGGGGTTCACTGGCTAGCCAGTCTAGCCTAATGGGTGACCTCTGAGCCAATGAGAGATCTTGTCTCAAAGGAGGTGTATGGGATTCTTGAGGTTGACACCCAAGATTGTCCTCTAACTGCCACAGGTGCACATATACACATGTACTTACTCACACGCAAACATGCCCATGTGATGGTATTAATTTTTTTCCAGAGAAGTAAAGTATTTGAGGGCCTGGTGAGATGGCTCTGCAGTTAAGAACACTGGCTGCTCTTGCAGCCACATGGCAGCTAACAACATCTGCAACTCCAGTTCTGTGGATGACTCCACAGGCACTCTACACATGGGTGCACTTACATATATGCAGGCAAAACATTCAGACATTTAAGATACAAATAAATAAAATTTAAAAAATTAAAAGAGTAGTATTTGAACTTACAGACAGAAAGAGCACATTGCATAATGTGAAAACGTTGAACCAGAAATATATTTTAGCAAATAGCAGTAAAATAATTCCTTGGGTAATAGGTTAAAAAAAAAAGGTAGTAATTTACAGGGAGAAATAAAATGAGGCTGGCAGCAGACAATTCCATAGCACCTCAGGAGATTCCAAGCACATTCACACAAAAGTTTTTTTAAGTAAGTATAGCTCAAACATTTCTTCGCTAAACAAATTACCATTCTAGTGAGAAACAAAGATACTAATTGACATTATTTTTGAATGCTCAAGAATTTAGGAATGAGGTTCTAAAGAGCCCTTTTTGAAGAAACCACTAGAACTTCAGGCAACTAAACTCTGGGTGAAATCTATGTAAATGGTGGAAAAGGGGAATTTTTTCCAAGGGTATTCTTCCTTCTCCAAATGAACACAGGCAAATCACTAACCTCGACAAGATTTTCTTAGTTCTTATTTAACAGTCATGTGGAATCTCTCTGATCTGGGGGTGGATTCAGCTGTGTACCACTGCCCTCTCAATTGAAACATCCTCTTCTAAAAGGAGGAGAGAGAGGCTCAGAAAACCAGGAAGTAACAAACCTTACAATCAGGGAAAGCTGAAATTTACAAGATTCATAAGGTCCTGGAAAACTTACACAAGCAGTGAACAACTGCTAGGAGAGGAGACTCTAATTTTTCCATCAGCCAAGCTGTCTGCAAGAGAATCGCCAACCTGACAAGGGGTCTGCAAGTCATTCAGGGAGCTCCAGGATTGCAGCAAATGTGAGCCAACTATGCTGGAGTGGGTTCTTTGGTGATACAGCTGCCTTTGAGTTGCCCATGCTCCTGTAAGTCACCCCTCACTTATACGCTTGTAAATACCTCTAACAAACCCATTGGCTTGCCAAGTTGGCCTTTGGTGGACTCATTACTCTGGTCTGTGGTAGGTGCCCTATCTAGGGTGAGTAGACACTTGTTCATTTCTCTCCAGGAAAAGTCACACAACAAGCATGACCAATTTTGAATCAGTGTCTTATGAGGATTTGTCAGGGGCTCTAGAAAGAGTTCCTTCATTCTTTTTTCTTTTTTTAAAAATTATTTATTTAATAACCACATACTTTGAAGAAGCCCTTCATTACAACAGCATTGACATATTCAATAACAATTTCCAGAGCTAAGATGCATCTCTTTCAAAATTGGCTGTAAATTTTTAGGTTTACAGTTGAATTAATACAGTTATACAATATTGTACTCAGTATAAACCCTGTAACACATAAAATTAAATGATGTTTTAACCTTTAAAAAAGATTTCCATTTAATTATTAAAATACAGAGTTTCATACAGAAAAATTCATTTTTAATGAAATTAACACTAAGATGATGCATTGCTAATCTCTATATATCTGATTATTACTAGTCAGAATCGGTTGCTTACTGAGATCCTTGGCATCTGAGCATGGATATAAAGTCATCAGGTAGATTTCAATGGTAATATTTTTCATATCTACTAATTATTAAGGAGCAAATTTTTATGCTTTGAAGAATTATTGTTTTTAAATTTTTTAAAAATTTAATAACCACATGATTGGATGAAGCATTTCATTACAGCTTTAACATATTCAGTAACACACTCCAGAGCAAGGATACATCTCTTTCAAAAGTGGTTGTAAATTTTTAGATTCACAGTTGAATTAATACAGTTGTACAATATTGAACTCAGTATAAACCCTGTTCTACCCTTTAAAGAAGATCTCCATTTCATTTTAAAATATACTGTTTCATGTTGGGGACCCCTGTTGTGTAAAGTAGCAGTCTCTCCATGTCTGGATAGCCTATGGGCTCGGCTTCATATGCAGAGACTCCTTTTATCAGCAGGGAGCCTTCCCGGCATCTTCCTGACTCATCTTTTGAAGTAGCCATGGCCT
>NW_008330570.1:1308030-1308939 GCF_000622305.1 Nannospalax galili
GCTGTACCACTGACTGAGCTGAGTTCTGTGTCTTACTGCCTAAGATCCAGCCTTCCCAGAGAGGGCTGTCTCTTCATAAGCCACAACTCACAGAAACCCAGCTTTCGCCGTCTCCGCACCTTCCCACGCGATCCCACAGCTGAGGGATCTCGTATCTAGAGGAAGTGCACGGTGGATTGGGACGGAACCAACTGGGCCAGCCCCGGTAGCAGAGAGCCTCAACAACGCGGAGAAGCAGGGACCCGCCAACAACGCGGAGAGCCAGGGACCCAAACAGCAGACGCGGCCTGCAAGACTCGTTGCACTCCAGTGACGTGTGGGAGACCGGCGCCACGCCCAGCAGCTGGTGCTCCGCGAAACCCGCACACCCATAGTTTCCTATATTTTTAATGCTACTAACACTTAGATGTTTGCTTGTCTTTAATCTCTATGTATCTGATTATTACTAGTTACAGTCGGTTACACTCAGATACTTAGTATCTGAGTATGGATATAAAGTCATCAGGTAGATTTCACTGGTAATGTTTATCACCTCTACTATTTAACATGAAGTAAATTTTTATGCTTCCTCCTCAAATATAAGTTTTCTTTTAATTTGTTGATTTTTCTGTGTGTATATCATAGAACATCCCATGTAATCTTATTCATCTGTATACCTACTTCCCAAATGGCACACTCCATGGCCTCCCCCCTCCCACATACTGGAGCTTACATACTCTGTCATCCCTGTTACTTTCCCCTGTATTGTCGACACCCCCAGCCATTCTCCAGTGCTTGTCTCTGCTGAATCTAGTCAGCCTATCTAGAGAGCCTTGTTTTAGGAAGATCAGCTGTTCCTCACCTAGCAGCAATCAGATGTCAATATTCCTTTAGATAAGATTGGGGTCTGCTGTTCATTTTCCCAGATCT
>NW_008330570.1:1308994-1311738 GCF_000622305.1 Nannospalax galili
AAAAGAAGGTATCTCCTATCTGGCATTGTTGCTTGTTATGTAGCCTTTAGCTATGCATATGGACTCTTAAGAAATTATATTGATGTCTTTAATCTTTGGTTGTACTTTCCTTTTGGATGTTTAAGACCCTATAGTTGGCCCAGATAAAACAATTTATTTTTACTCTTAAGATTGTTTGAGGATTTGTTCCTCAGGGGTAACATGGGCTTGGGAGGAGCCCCTGGCTCCTTTCTTTACCAGGTCCATCTATGTGAAGATAAGTCAAAGGTCCTGCTTGATCATGGCTGGCTTTGCTTAGAAGCATGGAGGAAATGATTCCTCTATGTTGACCATCCTCTTTGTAGACTGGACACTGGTTCGGGTCCATCTAGTAGGATCTCCACAGCCTCCTTGCTCAAGAGGACAGGTGACTCACCACAGTTACAGGACATTTTGAGAGATGCTCATAGTCCCCTGGAACTTAATAGACCTAGGAGGGCAAGGAGCAAAAACTGTCATTTATGGCCCCCTGACCAAATTAGTATAGGCCTCAAAGTATCGCTCTTAAACATCCAAGAAGGTTAGTTCCACCAGTCTGGTACTTTTAATTACCATATGCTATGTAGATAGAGCTTGGGTAAAGACCAAACGCTCTCAGATAAACCTTGCCTAGGCATATATTATATTCTTTGATCTGGTTGTATGTATAATTTGTCAGTAGGTTGTTGGCCTAATATGGTTCCCTCTGGTTTTCTAAAACTAGCTAGGCATTGTTTACCTCTCACATTGTCTAACCCTTCCACCATGGTTTCCCCATTTAAGGTGCCCCCATTTTTTCCATTTCTTCCTTAATAATACCCTTCTCCTATGGTCCCACCTCTCTTGAGCTCCTTATTTCCCTTTATCCCTTAGGATCCTTGTGTAACCATCCCTCACCTCTCCCCTTAAAATAATCCCATTATTGTCCATATCTCCCTTGTTAACACCTGTTTTCTACTGTTCTTCTCTTTCAGATTCTTTCTTTTCCTTTACTTCTCTGGTTCCTCTTCATTTTCCTGGTTCCTACAGTTATGTCTTGATATATATTCACTTATAAGGATTTGGTGCTAGGATCCACAAATGAGGGAGAACATACACCTTTTTTTCCCCAAGTCTGTGATACTTCACTTAGTATAACAGTTTCTAGTTCCATCCATTTACCTGCAAATTTCATGATTTTGTCTTTCTTTACAACCGAGTAGAACCGAGTACCACATTTTTATTATTCATTCATCAGTTGAGAGACATTAAGTTGTTTCAGTTTCTTAACTATTGTGAAAAAAACAGCAACACACACACATGGCTGTGTAACTGCCTCTGTAATAGGATGAGTCCTTTGGGTATATGCCAAGGATCATATGGTAGACTTATTTTTAGTTTTGTAAGAGTTATCCAAACTGATTTCTGTAATGGTTGTACCAGTTTTCAATCCCACCAACAGCCGATAAGGGTTCCCTTTTTCCCACATCCACACAAGCAGCTGGTGTCATTTGGTGACTTAATTTTAGTCATTCTGACTGGGATAAAATGGAATTTAAAGTAGCGATTTTTATTTCTTCTTTTGAGAACTCTCTGTTTGGTTCCTTAACCCATCTTATAACTGGGTTACTTCCTTTCTTGATATTTGTTTTTTGAGTTCGTTATATATTCTGGATGTTAAACCTCTGTCAGACATGTCACTGATGAAGATTTTTCTCCATTCTGTGGGTTTTCTCTTCACTTCCTTGGTTTTTTCTTTGATGTACATAAGGTTTTTAGTTTAATGAGGTCCGATTTGTTGATTCTTGACCTTGTTTCCTGAGCAGTTGATGTCCAGTTTAGAAAATCCTTTCCTACCCCTATATCTTGTAGGTTATTGCCAATATTTTCTTCTAACACTTTCAGAGTTTCAGGCTTCACATTGAAGTCTTCACATTGAGGTCTTTGATCCATTTGGAATTGACTTTTGTGAAAAGTGAAAGATAGGGGTTTAGTTTCATTCTTCTACAGGTAGAGATCCAGTTTTGCCAGCACCTTTTGTTGAACATGCTGTCTTTCCTCTGGTGAATGTTCTTGGCTCCTTTGTCAAATATCAGGTGGCTAAAATTGAATGTACTCATATTTGGGTCTTCAATTTTGTTCCATTGATCTATGGGTCTATTTTTGTGCCAGTACTATGTTGTTTTATGACTATAGCTCTGTAACACCGTTTAATACCAGGTATAATAATGCCCCGGTATTGCTCTTAGTGCTCAGGGCTTCTTTGCCTATCCGTGGTCTTTTGTGCATCCATATGAATCTTAGGATGGTGTTTTCCAATTCTGTGAAAAATGTCATGGGGATTTTGATTGGCATTGAATTAAATCTATAAATGGCTTTTGGTAGGATGGTCATTTTTACAATATTAATTCTTCCCATCATGAGCATGGGAGGTCCTTCCATCTTCTGATGTCTTCCTCAATCTGTTTCTTTAAGGATTTAAAATTTTCATTGTAGAGGTCTTTAATGACTTTCGTCAGGTTTATTCCCTGATATTTTACTTTTTTTTTGCAGCTATTGTGAAGGGGAGTGTTTCCATGTAATCTTTTTCTGATTGCTTTTTATTGGCATATAGAAAGCCTACAGACTTTTGTAGATTAATTTTGTAACCTGACACTTTACTGAATGTGTTAATCATTTCTAGGAGTTTTCTGGTGGAATTTTCGGCGTCTCTTAGATATATCATACCATCTGTGAAAAGGGATAAT
>NW_008330570.1:1312648-1313687 GCF_000622305.1 Nannospalax galili
ATGGGCTAGTGGTCTATTAATCTTCTTTATCTTTTTAAAGAACCAGCTCTTGGATTTGTTGATTCTCTGTATTGTTTTCTTAGTCTCTATTTCATTAATTTCTGATCTGATTTTTATTATTTCTTCTTGTCTGCTGGGTTTGGGTTTCATTTGTTGTTGCTTTTCAAGTGTCTTGAGTTGCAATGTTAAGTCATTTATTTGTGATCTTTCTGATTTTTTGTTGTTGTTGCTGTCTTTTTTGAAGTAGAGTCTCCCTGTAGCTCCAGCTGTCCTGGAACTCACTATGTAGACCAGGCTGGCCTTGAACTCACAGAGATCCGCCTGCTTCTGCTTCCCAAGTGCTGGGACTACAGGCTTGCGCCACCACGCCCAGCTCCGATTTTTTAATGTAGGCACTTAGAGCTATAAACTTACCTCTAAGGACTGCTTTCAACAAGTCCCAGAGATTTTGTTGTGTTGTGTTGTCCATTTCATTTATTTCCAGGAATACTTTTATTTCTTTCTTAATTTCTCCTTTGACTCATTCATCATTCAAGAGTGTTTTGTTTAATCTCCATGTGTTCATGTACTTACTAGGATTTGTAGGTGTTGATTTAAAGCGTTATTGCATTGTGGTCTGATAGAATGCATGGAATTATTTCAATCTTTTTGTATTTATTGATGTTTGTTTTGTGCCCCAGTACATGGTCAACTTTGGAGAAGGTTCCTTGGGGCACTGAATAGAAAGTATATTCTTTGGTGCTTGGGTGGAATATTTGGTAGATGTCTGTTAGGTCTATTTGATTTATAAGGTATTGTTTAATTCAGACATCTCTCTGTTAATTCTCTGTCCTGTTGACATATCTAATGGAGACAATGGGGTATTGAAGTCCCCTACTATTAATGAGTTGGGATTAATCTGAGTCTTAAAGTCCTGTAATACTGTTTTTTATGAAGCTGGGTACACCAGAGTTTGGTGAATATGTGTTCATAATTGTAATATCTTCTTGGTCAATTGTTCCTTTGATCAGAATGAAATGGCCCTTTTTATCTCTTCTTA
>NW_008330570.1:1314010-1314448 GCF_000622305.1 Nannospalax galili
AGTGTTCTCTGCAGGGCTGTTTTGGTGAATGTGAATTTTTTCAGCCTATTTATCATGGAAGATTTTTTTCTTTCCCCTTCAACTATGGTAGACATTTTGACTGAGTAAAGTAATCTGGGTTGGCATCTATGGTCATTTAGAGCTGGGAATACTTTGTCAGGCTCTTCTGGTTTTCATAGTTTGTATTGAAAAGTCAGCTGTAATTCTGATGGGTTTTCCTTTATATGTGACTTTTTTTATACCTACACTTTTAGTATTCTCTCTTTGTTCTGTACATTTAGCGTTTTTACTATGATATGCATTGGGGAGTTCCTGTTATGTTCCTATCCAATTGCTGTCCTGTGTGCTTCTTGTATTTGTAAGGGTATATATTCCCTTAATTTAGGGAAAAATTCTTGTATAATCTTGTTGAAGATCTGCTCAATGCTACTTACCTGA
>NW_008330570.1:1314477-1327951 GCF_000622305.1 Nannospalax galili
CCCTGTATGCCTATAATTCATGTTGGTTTTTTTATGGTGTCACACAATTCTTGTATATTCCATTCATTTGTTTTTTTTAAATTTTTCATAATCTTTGCTTGAGTGGTCTAATTCATCCACTTTATCTTCCAGTCTTGATTCTCTGTTTCCCGTTTCGTTCATCCTATTGGTGAGGCTTTCTCCTGTCATTTCTAATTAGCTTATGGAGTGTTTCACTTCCTTCTTCATTTCAGCCTGAGTATTCTTCAATATTTCTAGCTCTTTTCTGAATTCATTCAGAAGTTTATCCCTATCTTCCTTCAGCCCTTTGATTTCTTTCTTTGTGTGTTCTTTAAATTCACTGAATTCTTTTATCATGTTTATAATTGTTGTTTTGAGTTGCATGTCCTGTGTTACTCATTGTACTCCTCTAGAAGCCTATTCATACTTGGTGGGGATATATTATTTTGGTTTTTCATATTATTATTTTTTCTTTGTGACTTTTACATGTGAATTTCCTTCATAGTTTCTGATTCTTGTGTGAGACTTAAGCCTCCCTTTGTAAAGTTTAGATCTGCTTCTTTTTGTAAACTTTATGTGCCTTTGTCATTTACTTGTTGGGCATGAAAAGCTGGTTGGTCCAGGCTTCAGATTCTCTCTTTTGATTTTATATTGGAGTGGCCTAATAGCTTTTGTCTTCAGGAGTTCCGACAGAGACCCAAGCGAAATGAGTCTCAGATGATATCAGACTTTCTCCTAAGGTATGGGTCCCTCCAGGAAAGATGCTGCCCTAGGAGAAGGGCCTAGGACAGATGCTGGTCTCAGGAAGCTTGTGGCTGTGCCACCCAGGGAAGTCAAGGGAGGTGAGGGCCGAACCAGGCCCAGAGGGTTCCTGGGGACAGTAGGGAGGAACTGGGTTGGTCCAGATGCAGAGGATCAGGAAGCAGTGGGGGCTGTGGGCCGAGTGGTTGGCCCCAGTGTCTGGGGTGCCAAGACAAGAAATGGGCCTGTACCCAGCCTAGGAGGAGAGACTCTGCAGGGGGAGCTGGGAAGTAAAAGAGGCTGGGGTAGTCAAGGTGTGCTGGGCATGCTGGACATACCCAGGGAAGGTGCTGGGACCAGGACACTGGAAGTTGTACAGCCCAGGGAAGCAAAAGGAGGTGAGGGCAGGACCAGGCCCAGAGGGTTCCTGGGGATGGTAGGGAGGAACTGGGTTGGTCTGGATGCAGAGGATCAGGATGCAGTGGTGGCTCTGGGTCGAGAGGTTGGCCCCAGTGTCTGGGGTGCCAAGACAAGAAATGGCCTGTACCCAGCCTAAGAGGTGAGGCTCGGTGGGGGGAGCTGGGAGGGTGAAAGAGGCTGGGGGAGTCAAGGCTCACTGGACTTACCTAGGGAAGGTGCTGGGACCAGGACATGGGAGGCTGTGCCAGAAAGAGTTCCTTTACTCTTAAGAGCACCTCAGGATGGGCTGGTAAGATGGCTCAGTGAATAAAGGTGTTCATCACCAAGCCTGACAACCTAAATCCAATCCCTGGAACCTCCATGATAGAAGTAGAGAACCAACTCCTGAAAGTTGTCCTCTGGTCTCCACATGTGAAACATTCAACACACATACAAATAAATCGTCTGTCCAATTTTATTGTATTTGTTTATATTTTTATTTTTTAAAAATTTCTTGTGTATGTATGTATGTGTGTGGGCATACATGTGGAGGTCAAAGGACAACTTATGGGAGTCAGTTCCCTCCTTCCACTATGAAGGATCCAGGAATTGAACTCAGGTCTTCAGGTTTGGCAGCAAGGGCCTTCTTAATCTGCTTAGCCATGCCACTGGCCCATATTCTTATTTTGCATCTTTAAGTTTTGAAAATATATTCTGGATTCAAGTCAGGTATACAAATAAGATTTAAAATTATATAGACAGAGAAGGAAAGAGGGAGAGTGAGGAAGGAGGAGAGAGACAGAGACGGAGACTGTCTCAGAAGAGCTGGTTTTCCTCTCTGGATGTTGTGTATGGCTATGAAGCCCAGGTGCAGTGTGGTGACTGATTCAGCATACAGATGAAGACAAAAGTAAAAGAACTGTAAGAAAACGGAGCCAGAGTCCTTGAATTATGTTAATCTCAAATCCTGTTCTATATTTGTATTTCTGCTTCTCTAAGCTAATATTGTATTGTTTAAGTCAGTTGGAGTTTGTCTGTTCATTTGAAGACAAAAGGAGTCTAAATTAATATATTCCCTTGATGGCCTCCTTCAAATTGATTGTACCAGTTAGCAGAGTCCTGGGAAGACCTGGCTCTAAGAGTCCTAACAGATCAGGCCCAGGTCACTCATCCCAGCAGTGTTCAAAGCAGGAAAGGAATTCTTTGCAGTATAGACAACCAGGAAAAATAGAGAAGCCCAGTGACCTAAGATCTGTCTTTAGCACTAGCTTTGAGGCTATATATAGAGAGAAGAGCCAAAGTCAAGGGGATTTAGATAGCTAGTAATCCTGGTGAGACTGTGGTCTGGTTGATCATTATCCTGGGACTGGGTGTGCAGAGACTTGTCGGTGCCAAGGAAAGTACCGCTGCTTGTGGGAGGGTGTTCCATTTCCATCACATCTGTGATTCTAGAATTTCAGATAAAGCAACAAAGCTGAGGGAGAGATTAACTCAGAAGAACATGTCAGAGAGAGGAATACAGAATCTGGTCAGTGGTTGGGTCTTCCTTCACATATGCCTCCAGCAGAATCTCCTGAGTTTGTTCCAGTAGAGGGTACTCTTGTTGCTATGGCATTTTGTCTTTAATTTGGAAGCATGATTTTAATTGGGAGAGTTATAGACTTAGATACCACTATCTTATTTTCATTTTTATTGTGATGTTGGAGATTGAACCCAGGTCTTCACACATGTCACACAAGCACTGTACCACTGAGTTATTCCTCACCTCCAGGTGGTCCTGACTTTGGTGGGTTAATCACATAAAAATTTTTAATATTTTTTCCTCAAATTCCATCACCTTTTCCCTTTATTGTTTTATCATCATTTACTGCACAAAATTCTATGGAAAAATTCACCTTGTGATTGTTTTTTTTTTGGCAGGGGTGGAGGGAACAGGGTCTTAGGTAGCCCAGGCTGACCTCCAGGTCGCTATGGAGCCAAGGCTGGCCTTGAACTCTGATCCTCAGCCTCCACCTCTGAAGTTCTGGTATTGCATGTGTGTACTACAGAGCTCTTTGCAATGTTTTTTTTTTAATGTCTTTATTTCAGAATGTAATAGTGTTTGCCTCTGCATATGGTACTGAATGTTTAGGGTAAGAAGATCTTCTTTTCATTGTTTACTTCTATTTCTTTTTTAACTTTAAAAAAAGTTTATTGAGAATTTCATACATGCATATAAGGTGTTTTGATCAAATCCATGCCCACTCCCTCCCCTCCAACTCTTCCCATATCTCCCCATCACTTTTTTTTGAAACTTCATGTACTCTTTCTTCCTTCTTTTTTATGGGGCCTTTTGCTACTCTAACATTCCCCCCTCTGAAGAGGTAACCCTAAAATCTTTTAAGGATTAGATAAAAGCTCCCAAATACTCTAGCTAATTCATACCTCCCATTCTTATCACACCATTCTCTGAAGAGGTTACCCAAATTGCTGATAGGGAATTGGGACATAGACTGCTCTGGCTTCTTCCATGCTGGATGCAGGGTGAGGCAATTGGGGTAGCCCTTCAGTGGGTCTATCTAAAAGACTTCCAAATTGCATTAACTCTTATCTGTAGGGAGAAAAGAAAGTCCTTGACTAGTGAATAGGAGATGTGAAGGAGAAGTAAAGGCAAGAGTAGTTAGCATGACAAGTTCTACACAGGGAACCAGAAAAAAGTCAGAACAGGGCAAATTTCAAATGTTCATATCAGAGTCTATTTGAATTTCTTGACGAGAGCTTCCAAAAGCATTCTTCTATTGGGTTCATCCTCATTTTTCTTTTGATTTCAAAGGACTCAGAATTTGTTTTCAGGCACTTTGATAGCTGTTGGAGTGGCTAGAATCAGTGTCAGTTCCCTCTCAAAGGCATCTAGATAGGGGGAGAAAACGAATTTAGCCATCATTTTAGAACAATAGTGGGTTGTCTCCCCTAGCTACAGGTGGGCACTACAGCATTGCAGACCAAGATTTGAAGTCTTACATCTGAGCAGTGCTTTCTGATTAGAAACAAAATCATCAATGAGAAATAATTGTCTAATATGGGCTAAAGATCTAAACAGAGAGTGCTCAAAGGAAGAAATAAAGATGGCTAAGAAACATCTTAAAAGGTGTTCAACATTGTTAGTAATTAAGGAAATGAAAATTAAAACCACCCTAAGGTTTCACCTTACTTCTATGTATTTTAAATTATTTATATGAGTATATTAATTTTAAAAATGTGTGTGTCCATGTTAGTGTATGTTTGGAGGCCAACGGTCAACATCAGGTGTCTTCCTCAGTTGCTCTCCATCTTATTTCTAGAGACGCTGAATCTAGAGCTCAGTAATTCAACTAGACTGGTCAGCCAGTAAGCCCCAGGTATCCTTCAGTCTCCATCTTCCCCGTGCTAAGATTACAGGCATGCAGCAGGGGATTGAAGGTAGGTGTTCATGTTGCATGCCGGGCACTTCACCAACTGAGCCATCTCCCCAGCCCCTGTAAGTATGAACTTTTAATTTAAAATACTAATATATAATAATTTCCACATGAAAGTTTAGGTTTTTTTTTCCTAAATACTTAGCCAGTTGTCACATTTTTGATGTTCTACAGTGGGTTTTAGATAATAAATTAAAATGGTTAACAACCTGGCGAAGGTGAAACAGAAAATGCTAACCTCCCCCATCTCACCTACGCAGAATATCAAATGCATTGCTTCTCGTATATCAGTCCCAAACAATTGGGAGTGGCTGCTTTAAATTGTCTTAGGACATATCTGAACATCCAGTTTGGATTTATCTGGAAAGAAAAATGTCTTATATAAAAAATAGTAACAGAAAAAGTATGAAATTAGGACCACTGTGTCACCTATTTATTACCCTGTCTTCAGAGTAACATTAAATATTTGCAATTTATAAGGTCTGTATGAAACCTGGTTATAGAGAATTCTAGAATTGTTATATTTATTGGGAAAGTCTGGCATATAATTTACATATGCCTGGTATGCACCAAGCCCTTGGTTCTAGCCTCACTACCAGTTTAAAACCTAGTGTGGTGGCATAAACCTGTATATAATCCCAGCACTTAGGAAATAGAAGGAGGAGAATGAAGTTCAAGCTCATCCTTGAGTTCAAGGCCAGCTTGGGCTACATAGGACAGTGTTTCAAACAAAACAAAACAAAACAAAACAACAATAATGACAACAAAACTCTAAGAATCACCTATATCAGAATCATCAAGTTGGGATGCTTGATAAAATACAGGTTTCTCATGCCAATCAAGATCTACCAAACCAGAAGTTTTGGGAATGAGGTTTATGAATGGGCACCTTAAGCATGATTCTAAAGAGAAGTTACACTTAGATTTTAAGTGCTCGTGTTTGTGCATAATTGGTTTGATTTTACAAATTTGCTAAGAGGGGACTGTTCCTGTTGACTTCCTAGAACAAATAAGAGACTGACATTACATTAACCCACCTTGAAAGTAGTAGGTAAAGGAGCAAGTAATACAGCTCTCTCTAGTTGGAACAAAATAAAGTAGAAAAGGAAGATGGGTATTTGCTACATATTCAAGGACTGAGATTCAAAATACTGACTAAAGAAAGGTGTTTGTTGGGTTCAGTTTTCAGGGTGAAAGATGTGTATTCAGGGTAAAAGACGGGCAGGAATGATACTATATTGGGCTTATTGTGCATAAAATACTTTCTGATGAGTTTGATTACAGCATCATACAGCACAATTTTAAATGAGATACAGATTGGAAGAATGTCTTCAAGAGTTTCTCAAACCTTAATATGTGCTAAGAGTTGCCTTGCCCCCAAGGATTTCTCACTCAGAAGGTTCTGGGGCAGGGCCCAGAAATCTTCATTTTAAACAAACACACCAGGATATTTTATGCAGGAGATACACACTTGGAGAAACACTTGGGTTTTATTTTACAGAATGTCCTGTTGGAGTTCACTGACTCCCTGGATATAACATCAAAGAATACTCACAAAACAGGCTAAAATGCCCCTTTCATTAGTCCCAAGTGGAGAACAAGCACAGATTGAGAAAACAGCTACATGAAGGTGCAGACAGGACATTTCTAATACTCTGCTAAGCTTCCTTAACTGAAAAACAGCAACCAGGAAAACCCCACACACAACTGGTTGGGCATACATTCTAGCCTCTAGGGGGAGTGCAAGGATTTCCTTACACAAATTCTATTGCTGTGCAGGTGGGGGTGGGGACAGGGTGTCTAATATAGGTCAAGGACACACTGGGGTTTTATTGCTAAGAGTGGAGCTAAGAATGGAAGGAGCTAAGCAGTAAAAGCATTTGCTTAGTCATGGAATGTCCTTTCCTGCTGGCTCCTACTTAAATCTGGATTTTAAAAGGTGGTTCTCTGTGGTAACCTGGACTGGATTTGTTAGGATTCTTAAAGAAAAAAAAAATTCTGACACTTGTTTTAAAAAAGTAGCTGGGCAGACTTTATTCTGAGGGACTACCACAATGGAGTCTTGCAAGTGGATGCAGCAATCTAGCTTAACTCTGAATACAAATAAGGGTAGGTGGGCATTTATAGCCTCAGAGTAGAAGGAGGGGTGTCAGTAGATAGAAAATTACTAAGAATTACTAAGAAAAGACAATAAGGGTGAGGGATTTTTTGGTTTTTGTTTTTTTGTTTTGTTTTGTTTTTGTTTTCTAAATGGCTTAGATAGCATTCTTGCAAAAGGCAAGCCAAGGACTTAAACACAAAAGATAGAGGATGACAAATTTGATGGGATACAAAGGGTAAGGAAAGAACAGGGGCCAAGGTCAAAACGTAGTATAGAAGAGAGCAAAGAGGAGTCTAATGAAAGGTTGGTCAAAGGGGACAGTCTTGTTAGTGTTAATGGAGTAAGGGCTCTTTCCTTTTGGTTTCCTTCTCTATTCCTTCCCAGAATAAGATAAAAGTATAGCTGCTTCTGACCTGGGGACCTGCTTCTACATAGGCCTTAGTATTGAGGTCCTGCTTAAATGTGAAGATCTGCTTGTCCTAGCTGATATAGTGAGAACAGAATCAAATTCCTAGCCTGAAGAACAGTAAATGATGCCCATATCCTCTATTCATGTATTTATTTCAGAGATCTACAGATGTGTCCACTTAGGTGGCTGGTGAAATAGTCAGGGGTCCAGGATCCAAAAATTTCTTTCACCCATGTGACACACTTGAATGATGCAGGTACTCCCAGACTTAGGATGGGGCTCTGTCTTAATGAACCCATGGTAGTTTGAAAATGTGTCAAAAATGCATTTAATGTTTATACCCATAGATTAATGCACCTCTTAACCTTCATCAGAGAAGCTTTTTTTTTTTTGCAGTAGATGGTGATTAACATAGAGACCCACAACCAGTCAACCTGCAGAGAATAACAGATTGCAGAGTGCCCAGTCCTAATGTGACTCCTAAATCATATTCTCTCCTCCCAAGGCTCAGAGATCATTGCAGAAGTCAGGGCAGAAAGATTGTAAGAGCCAGAGGGGTGGATGACTACAGTGAAACACTTTCTGTTTTACAGACACAACAGGGCATCTGCATATATAAACTCACAGTGGTTGTGACAGCATGCTCAAGACCTGCACAAGCTCAAGGCATACAAAATTCCAGTATTTAGGGGGTGGGGTTTGCACAAAGTCCCATCCCTAGTTTAGGCAATCAATAGCTGCTGGGGAGGGAGAGTCAATTTTCTTTAAGGGTGTGACCACTGGTAGGTCAACCATGCTCCAGGGGATGGATCTACACCAGAGTATTTGAGCAACACAAATTGGACTCCATGGGCTTTGAGGGAAGAAAAAGGAGAGGAAGTTGGGAAGTTGGATAGGTAGTATAGGAAACATTAGATATTAATTTTTTAACAAAAACTTTATTGAGAACTTCATACATGCATATAAGGTGTTTTGATCAAATCCATGCCCACTCCCTCCCCTCCAATATTCCCCCCTCTGAAGAGGTAACCCTAAAATCTTTTAACGATTAGATACACACTCCCAAATACTTTTGAAATTTTTGGCCTTGGAACAGAGTATGTTGCTAACAGGCCCAAGGACATTTTGACTTTTAGCCAAGAAACTGGCTACATTTCTTTAGGGTCTTTTTACCTTAACTGCCTAGCCAGTTCCTACCTCCTATTCTTATCGTGCCATCCTCTGAAGGGGTTACCCAAATTGCCAATAGGGAATAGGGATGCAGACCTCTCTGACTTCTTCCATGCTGAACAGGGACGCAGGGTGAGGCAACTGGAGTACCCCTTCAGTGGGTCTATCTAAAAGACTCCCAAATTGCATAACTTTGTCTCTAAGAGGAGAAGAAAGTCCTTGAATCATGAATGGGAGATGTGAAGAAGGAGAAGTAAAGGCAAGAGTAATCAGCATTACAAATTCTAGACAGGGAACTAGAAAAAATTCAGAACAGGGCAATTTTCAAATGTTCATATGAAAATCCATTGGAGTTCCTTGGCAAGAGCTTCCAAAAGCACCCCTCTACTGGGTTCTTCCTCATTTTTCTTTAGATATTAATTTTTTCTTTCAAACTCTGTAAAACTTGAAACTTGGCTTATAACAAGGAATTCTAATCTTTTAATCACACCACACCCTGTAAGACTTTTGTTTAGGGAGCTCTCTGAAGCATTCCAGAGCCTGATGGCCTGGAATAGTGGAGCTCTTCTCCCTTTGCATCCATTCTTTTAAACTAGCCAACCAAGAAAGACTATGAGTTAGACCCTAGTCAATGGGGAAAGGCACTGCTCTCTTGTGTTAAGGTTAAAAGTCTCCCAAGCTTCTGGGTCTGGTGTGTACTTGCTGAATCTTACTGACCACATAAGGCACCCTTTTGCCAAAGTAAAATTTGCCTTGCTGAGTTACTCTCGCTTTGTCCATGTTTTCTTTGTGTGGTATTGATGAGGTCCTTGGACCTCTGATTTTATTTCTAACAGTAAGGAGATAGGGATGGATCTGGGAAGAGATGGAGGGGGAGAGTGGATATAATAAAAATAGATTGTATGAAATTATCAATGAATAAAAAATATTATTTTAAGAATGCATTTAATATGATTAAACTTTCAAATATAGCTTAGCAACACAGTGTACTGTAGCATATCAGCTGTTTGTCTTTATGACTGTGTGGCTGACTGGTTGGGAGCTACAGTTTCCTACCACTGCCCATACTGTAAGAAATCATCACTACATAGGTCTAGCCTTAGAAAATCTGAAGTATGGTTTCTATTGCATGCTTATGGCTTTTATACCATTATAAAGTAGAAAAATTTTAAGTCAAATCATTTTAAGTTAGTAACTGTCTGATAAGTGTAGAATAAAGGCATGGTGGTGCGTGCCTTTAGTCCCAGCACTAGGGAGGCAAAGGCAGGTGGATCTCTGTGAGTTCAAGGCCAGCCTGGTCTACACAGTGAGTTCCAGGCCAGCTGGGGCTACAAAACAAAAACAAAAATCAAAAGAATAAACACACACGTACAACACATATTCTGATTTAGAAAGTATGTGTCTAAATACTAACCTTTAGCTTATTATTCTAGATCTAGAAACAAATCTAAGAACATACCTAAATTTAGTATAAGACTCCCTAGAATGTGTTATAAGAAAATGAAGCTTAAATGACCTATACAGAAACCCAATCAAGAAGACTGCCCTGTGGGCCCATTGCCCCTCAGTATGCAAGTAGAGAAGGCCTAGGAACCAGGCCACTATCTCATTGCCTGGAATAAGTTTACAAAGGAGAATATAGGACTCATTTAAGAATGAGAAAAAAGACTTAGAAAAGCTAAATAGCTTGTCTAAGACAGAACTACTCTGAAGGAATAGCCAGGAATTTAATTGGGTCTAATGGGCAAATCTTAAAAACTATTCCTACCATTTTAAAGTAATACATTTAAAATTGAAATGGAATGATAACATGTGCTTTATAACCTATTTTCCCCAAATGTTATGTGCTAAGCAATGCAGTCCTTCATAACTTTCAAAATCAATTTTTTAAAATAAAGATTTTATATTTTTGGGAAAAGATGTCAAATTAAGAAGTTATGGTTAATTCCATTCCTTCTCAATATCAAAACAAAAACAAAGACCAAAGACAAAAGAAATAAAACATGAGGCAAAATTTCCACCAGCACTGAGGCCAGAGAAGGCAGGTAAGACTAGCACATGGTGGCACATACCTGTAACCCTAGCACTTGTGAAGTAGAAGCAAGAGGATCAGGAGTTCAAGGCCAGCAGGGCGACATGGTGAGTTTCAGGGTAATCTTCACTACATGAAGTCCTATCTTTAAAAAAATAAAACAAGGGGCTGGAGAGATGGCTCAGCAGTTAAGAGCACTGACTGCTCTTGCAGAGGACCCAAGTTCGGTTTCCAGCACCCACATGGTGGCTAACAACTGTCCAAAACTCCAGTTCCGAAGGATGCAACACCCTCTTCTGACCTCTGTGGGTATGGCATGACATGGGTGCACCCACCTACATGCAGGCTATACACTCATACACATAAATAAAATAATAAATAAAATTTAAAAAATAAAGCATAAAAAGAAGAAATAATTTTTTTCAGTGCTAAGGATCAACCACATCATGCATAAGTATTCTACCACTGAGCTATATCCCCAGCCTTCTAAATACGTTTTTTAATATGTCATTTCTAATAAAAATTGGACACAATTTAATAATCAATAATCTGAAAATATTTAAGCTATGATCATCAAAGCTATCAACATTGGGGAATAATAAGCAATCATAAAGGTTATTCCATGAATTATTTTTATTGATATAGAAAAAATTTTGCCACATGTTAAATTTTTTTAAAAGGTAAGCTACAGGACAGGCATGATGGCACATGTCTGTGATCCCAAGACTTGGGAGGCTGAGGCAGTAAGATCTGGTGATCCCTGGCTACAAAGCTAGTACTAGGCTATCAAGGGCTACATAGAAACACCTTGTCTCAATATGCCTCACCAAAAAAAAAAAAGAAAAAAAGCAAGTTACAAAACTGCATTATAGTAAAATTCCATTTTTGTAAAAATATATGTATATTTAAATATATATGCATCTTCATACATATTAAAATACTCTGGGTTGGAGAGATGGCTCAACAGTTAAGAGCACTGGATGCTCTTGGAGAGGACCTGGGTTTGGTTTCCAGCACCCACACAGAAGCTAAAATCATTTATAATTCCTGTTCCAAGGATCTGATGCCCTCTTATGGCCTCTGCAGACACTACACACAGGTGGTGCACGTACACTCAAAACATTCAATACTCATACACATAAAATAAAAATAAACCAAAAAAATTAAATACCTAAAAAGGTATATACTAAAATGATAACAAAATTTTCTCTATATAATCAAAATATGAATGGTAATTTGCAATATATATATATATATATATATATATATATATATATATATCTTAGCCCCAGCTAGCCTGGAACTTATTATGTAGACCAGGGTGGCTTTGAACTCAGAGGCCTGCCTGCCTCTTGCCTTCTGAGTGCTGGGACTAAAGGTGTGTGCCACCATGCCCAGCTTATTTATATATATTTTATAAATTTTTTTTTTGAAAGACGAAGCCATTTATTTTAAATGGTTCAAAATCACAGTCTTGCTTCAGTTTCATCTGTGCCACACACAGGTCTGAGGCACAGAGGCAAAAGAGCCTAGAAGGGAGAGGCCGTGACACTTGAACTGAGTCTTGAAGACAGAAGAAAGCCTGCTGGACTCCCCAGCCCTGGAAGGGGAAGCCTGATGCAGCTCCCAGCACTAAGCATTATGAACAGTTCTCCTACAGTGTGGAGTTCAAGGAATGAGGGAGGGGCTGGCAAAGGGGGAGCTCTGTCCTGGACCAGGATTCTAGTACTGGGCAAACTTGCTATACCAGGCAGAAGCATGCCCACTTGATTTTGCCCTACTAGGTGAGCCACTGGAGACATGCATCCCCAGATGGTGCAAACATGTATTGTTGGTGAAAAAAAAAAAAAAAGCAGCCACTTTTTGCTAATGCACTCAGTGGAAAAAGAACTGCCTACAATCCAAGGAGTTTTGTGCTCCCTGTGGCTCAACCAATCCTTGGGGATTTCTTAGGGCCAGTGGCCTGTCTGTAAACAATTGCCACAGCTGATTTTCAGGATATTGGAAGGCTAATGAGACCACAGACACGGAATGTGCTCAATGAGCCTCTTAGAGAAAGAAAGCAGATATACCAAAGATACTATTATCATCATCTGAGCCAACTGCAAGTTTGCTTTCTAGAAAACCCCAGGGGTCTGAGCAGCTCAGAAACCAGAAACTCCGAAAATCAAAGAAATGATAAAGGAAGGTATTCAGTTCTGAAGAAGCAGTGTGTAGATGTAGAGAAGACTGGAGCCTTAAAGATAAGACAATCCAGGGAGACACTGGCTGTGACTGCTCTCCTCCCCTATGGAAAGAAAGGTATGAAATCCTTTCTCTTCAGTCATTCACCAAGTATAAGTGGAGGAATGGAGATAGCACTCTCTTGGACAGTGCGTGCTCTTGAACTCAGTGTTAAATGAGAATCCTGATAAGATGTCTGACAAGTTCCAAAGAGAATCAAAATCCACTGACGATTCATGGGTTAATGGCACTGACCCGAGTTTATAGGTGGATGCTATGCTGACATGGGATGGGAGGCAAAGAGGCATGTGTGGTAGAGTGTGATTTTCAAAGTAAGAACAAGGGTCCTAGGAGCCATTTTGGAGAAACAAGCTGCTGTAGAGTCTTGGACGAGCTCTCAGATGACATGACAACTCAATCTGGAGCAGAGTTGGAACACAGGAAACATGGCTTAGACTGTGGGGACAGCGTCCATGTTTTCTGGTGTCATCAAAGGTAAGAAAAGTGCAGGGGCCACAGCAAAATGGAAAATCCTAGCACTGACCTGACCTGTGGGCATGCGGAGGTGTGTGCCCTGGTGGAGGAGGAGGAGCTGCACTGTCCTGAGCTGAAGTCTGAGGAGGGGCTGAGACTAGTCTCAGGATTGTCTCCTCGTTTTTGGTCTTGGTGGTCAAACACAAGGCGTACAGTGTTCCACAGAGCTTTCCCCCACTGCAAGCTTTGAGATTTGAGGACATGCTGCCCAAGCTGGTCTTGAACTCCTGAAAAGTATTCATTCTGCTACCTCCTCTTCCAGACTAGCTGAACCATAGGCACATGTCACTGTACTGAGCCAACAGCTTTTGTTTTAAACAGAGATTTATAACATGCTTCATAGCTTGAAGCATTCATTTATTGTTTTGTTTAATTTTTTTTCAAATTTAAAAAAATATATTTGAGGAGGAAGCAAGGAAATTCCCATCATG
>NW_008330570.1:1329237-1331185 GCF_000622305.1 Nannospalax galili
CTTTTAGTTATATATATGTATGCTCTTATGAAATTATATTGGCCCCTTTAATCTTTGGTTATACTTCCCTTTTGGGTGTTTAAGGACATACAATTGGACCAGATAAACTGATTTGTTTTTACTCTTGAGGTCGTTTGAGGATCTGTTTCTCAGGGGTCTCATGGGCTTGGGAGGAGCCCCTGGCTCCTTTCTTTTATCAGTTCCATCTATGTGAAGATAAGTCAAAAGTCCTGCTCGACCATTGTTGGCTTCTCTTGGAAGCATGGAGATTCCAAGATTTTAGAAGCTGTCAGGAAAAGAAGGCCAAATATAACTTGCATAACATCACAGATAGGCACTGCTGAAATTTATCACAGAGATCATCCCTTTATGAAGGATGCCCAGACTAACAAATGTCTTCCTTCAGATTGTATCCTTAATATCCAAGCCAGTTTGCTCTGTCTGATCTGGAGCCACTGTATTTCTTTAAAATAATTTTTTGCTGATTTTTATTCTTCAATTTTGTATTTGGATAGTTTAACTTTGGAGATGATTATATTTCCTTAATCTTCCATTCTCTAAAAACTCAGTGCCATGGGGCATTCCTGTAATTCCAGCACTTGGGAGGTAGAGGCAGGAGGATTAAGAGTTCAGGCCCAGCTTCCACTACATGAGTTCAAAGCCAACTGCCTACATGTTACCTTGTCTCAAAAACAACAAACAAAATTCTCTAATCTCAAAGGACATCTTATTTATGCACTCATGTACAACACACTTTTAGATACATGATACAGTTTTCAAAAATTAGGAAAAAAGCATTTTAACTCTGGGTGGGCATAAATAATTAACCCAGGAGTGGAGAGGTGGATGTGAAGATAGGAACCACCACACAAGGCCTTCAGCAACTGCTCACTCCTCAGTCAGGATTGTACTTGGGTGAAATTCCATGCTCAAATATGAAAATGAGCCTTAACCATGCTAGGCAGAAGATACTGGGCACAACTCTCTCTCTCTTTCTCTCTCTCTTCCCTCCCTCCCTCCCTCCCTTCCCTCTTTCTCTCTCTCTCTGTCACAAAGCTGTTGATGCTTGCATGCAGCTTCTTCTATTCCTACCTTTCCTACCTAAAGTGTTCCTGTTTGAAGCCAAAGTTTGTACAATCTCCTCTGCATTCTAAATTCTAAAACACAAGGTGTACCCATGTATATTATCCAAAAGGCAATCTAAAGATATTCTTAGGGCAGCAGTAAAGAAAGGGTGTGCCTAAGCACACATATCTGCATGTACACACATGCACACACAGAGAGTTATTTGGAAGTTATTCAACATTTGAACATTAAAAAACTGGCCTTGATCAATCCACTGAATCTAGCCAGCCTATCTAGAGTTCCTTGTTTTAGGAAGATTGGCTCTTCCTCATCTAGCAGCAATCAGTTGCCAATATTCCTTTAGATAATATTGGGATCTACTGTTCACTTTCCCAGTTCTATGCTCTAGATAGGCTGACTAGACTCAACAGATGGACAAGCACGGGGGAATAGCTGGGGACACTGACAACACAGTGGACAGTAACAGGGATGACAGAGTAGATGGGTTCCAGTAGTGGGGGGGGTATGGGAGGGTACCATTTGGGAAGTGGATATATAGATGAATAAGTTTGTTTGGGATGTTCTGTATGAAATACACAAAAAAATCAACAAATTTAAAAAATGAGTTATATTTGAGGAAGAAGCATAAAAATTTGCTTCATGTTAATTAGTAGAGGTAAATAACATTACCATTGAAATCTATCTGACGACTTTATATCCATACTCTGGTGCCAAGGATCCGAGTGTAACCAATTGTGACTAGTAATAATCAGATACATAAAGATTAAAGACACGTATGCAAATATCTAAGTGTTAGTAGCATTAAAAATGTAGGAAACGGCATATTTTAAAATGAAATGGAGATCTTCTTTAAAGGTTAAGG